>NC_142065.1:186090003-186391253 GCF_059756535.1 Pantherophis guttatus | reverse complement strand
AAGCATTGTTTACTTTCCAGTGAATAATTATAAATACAGTCAGGATATTGGTCTTACTATCTCCATTTCAGAAAATGCAGTACATACAATCAGTTCAGAATTTATAGTAATTTTTCTGAAGTAAACTAAGATCACCATGAGTTTGGCCTTGGGTTGGAAGTAGTTTGGACCTGAATACAGTACCCTTGGTTTTTGAATAGTATTCAGCTCCAAACTGAAATCTTCTAGAAGATGGTACTTTAAGTTCTTCTGCCCAATCGTTTAACTTCTGTTAACTTCTAAAACCAGACTTGTCTATTAATCAGTTATCAAGGAATTGGATTTGAAGTTGGCTATCCACTGGCCTAGTTACTAGAAAGAGTATACAATTACTACTTTAACCAGTAATTTCAACAAACTATGGATCAGAATAATGAACTCTTCGTAGTTACTTTCGGCTTTTGGGCAACTTGAATTATAAGGATGATAGTTTACAGGGATGATTAAGACTTCAAGGCAGTGCAGCCAGGTTACATAAATAAAGTTTCAGTTCTCAGTAACTCAGGCCGTTTGACAGTGGAAATAATTACTATGAGAGCTGCCCAGATGTATTCAAGCTGAGGCTAAGTAGCAACTGTCTGAGATGGTTTAATTAGGATTCCTGCATTGCGCCAGATGTTTCAGACCTTACAGGCTTGGATGGTCTGTTCCTAATTTACCTTGGTTTCAATATGTGCATGATTTTTAATTTTATGGCATTTTCTATTCATTTGAAGATAAGCTTATATTTCAAAACTTTGATTATTTTACAGGAATTGATACCAGTTTACCTAACTGTCTTTGTGTTTGGTGCAGCAATTTGGCAAATAAAATTGAGCCAATGAGTTTTCTTTGTAGAAAGGATACTAGATGATCAAAGAGTCTTTTTCCTCTCTTTTTTTCTGAAATGGTATGACATCTTTACTTCTGACAGTAGACGCATCATTAATCTCAGTCCAGTAATGCTAATTCCAGAGGAGCAGCCAGCGCAGCCTACAATACCTGCCCAGCCAGAAGGCACCAGAGTAGTGTGTGGACACTGTGGAAATACATTTCTAGTAAGTACAGTCATGATGAAACAACAGGAGGGTCAAATTAATTCATTGGATAGAATATTCAAACTAGTCTGAGGTTTTTAAATCCTTTGTCACAGTTCATTTATCATAGCAAGTTCATTCACAAGCATAAAATCTAAGCTTTAGGGCATGGATGTCAAACTCAAGTCCCAGGGGCGGGATCCGGCCCATGGTGTGCTTAAATCTGGTCTGTGGGGCCGCCCTGAAAACAGCAAAGGACTGTCCCGCAGTGCCTCTGCCAGCAAAAATGGAGCTTGAGAGCCTGTTTTCTCTGGCAAAGTGCTCGGGCTGCCACACGCACCCCCGACACGAGTGACATCGAGCTGGCCATGCCCACCCTGGCCACGCCCACTCCAGCCCCCCAAGGTCAAACAGCCCTGATGTGGCCCTCAATGAAATCAAGTTTGACACCCCTGCTTTAGGGCAAACCATTAAGAGTTTTTTTTGTTCTAAGTAGTTAATGTAATAATTCTGTGATACAAAATAATTATTGCTAATTAGTAGAATGTGTACTTTGCGCGGACACATGGGACTAAACCTCAATCTCCAATTACAAGATGATGAACAGGTAATCCTCGGTTTACATCAGGTCGCTTAGCAACTGTTTAAAGTTGTGAGGGATACATCCAACCTGGATTCAAAGCTCCGATGCCCAGGTCACTTAGCAACTGTTCAAAGTTGTGAGGGATACATCCAACCTGGATTCAAAGCTCCGATGCCCACCCCCTGCAGTCATGTGACTTCACTTTGGGTGCTCAGCAACCAGCTACTTACAGCATCCCATGGTCACATGACTGCATTTTACTTCTGGTTTTGCATTTGCTTCAAGGTTTTGGTAAAACTGGCCCATAGCGAACAAAGGGTTTACTTAACAACTGCCACAAAAAAATTGTAAAATCATAGTCATATGGGTGACCTGATTGTCACAACTTATGACCGTATTAGGCAGGTTCCCTTATAGTTGTAAATCAAGGACTACCTCTAATATATGACAGCTAGATGACACAGTGCTGTTAGCTGACCATTTGAATGAAAGGACAATTAATTTTTTTTAATCATGCAATGATTTTGTGGATGTCTATTTATAGTTAGAAATTTTTAAAAAATTAAAAAGACTATTTTCTATGGACATCAATAATCTCTCTGTGTGTGTGTCATCTATCTATCTATCTATCTATCTATCTATCTATCTATCTATCGGTACCATCTATCTGTCATTATGATTATATGTAGATAAAATCATAATCATTGAATACTTATGCTATTACAATTATTAGTACTGAAAAGTACTACAATTCTTGAATAATATACAGAGGTCTGTAACTAACAAGTCATGGGAAATTATTTTACATAGAACTCCCAAACCACAAAGTATGGGGCTATTGCCTAAAACAGAACATTGCCGTGACGAAAGAAAATAAGGAATAAAAGTCATGAGAAACAAACTATTTTGCTGTGATACCCATGGCATTTAATGTGAAGCAAAATAAGTATTTTTCATGTTGGCATTTTTTTCAACCTAGTTTCTTTGTTGCAGTGGATGGAACTGAGATTCAACACATTGGCAAAGTGCCCACATTGCAAAAAAATGTAAGTTCCTACAAATACAGCTATACATCCTAGTGTTTATGGATGCAATTTTATTCCAAATATTAGTTCTCAATTAATGCATATTATCTTTAAAAAGAATAACAATGACAGTGTTTACATTGTCAACTGATGTTTTCATTTCTAACGTTTTCAAGTCAAAATCTTGTAAACTTTCTTGATTGTAAATGCTTTGTATACAGTAATTATTTGCAAATAAAATGGTAAAAACAATTTAGTTTTTCTCCAGTTAGCTTATCCACCTAATTGTCTATCCAGACATCCATCTTATGGTAAAATTGAGTGAGTGATGCATGTACAATTTATAGTAGGCTGGATTTTCACTTTTTTAAAAAAGTTCAAAGCCGAAAAATTACTACGTAGAACTGCATTCTAGACAATAGATCTGGTTGAGGCTACTCTTCATATGAGCTTTGAATGAGATACTTCAAATCTGAGTTATAAATACTTGCTGCCATATACATTTTAGAATGAAAATCTTACTACCTTTGTTATATTTAGAATCAGAATATCAAGTTGAGAAAAATAATACAAACCAGGTTTAACACCCAATAAAAATGCTTGAATCATATCCATTATCCAGATTTTAATGGTAACAAAGCAAAATTCGTCTATAAAAACTGAAAGTGTGAAATATAGCAGTTCTAAAGAAGTCAAAACTACCGTGATAGAAATAGCATTTATTCTTTTTCAATAGTGGGAACCCTTAGGGAACAGATTAAAAGCCTCAATTAACAATGATCAAGTAATGCTTTCTCTTCTGTTTTAAAGTAGAACATTTGTTATTGAAGTAAAACTGCCCAAGTCAATCAGTTTAAAGACATTCCACCAAGATTTAAGGAGGGAAATCTAATCACAAGTTGGCACATGGGTCTTTTTTGTTGAAATCAGCCTTAGAGCTTTTGGATAATCACATGATAGCTTACTATTCCTGCAAATATTTTGGAATGTCTGTAACTAAACAAACAATTAGAATTATGAAATATTTTTCACACTAATCCCAGAACATGATGTGACTTTGAACCCCAAAGAGTTTAAACTGCAGTATTATCTTGTACGTTCTTCAGTAAACCTTCAAAATCATTGTATCAATCTGTGTTTAATTCTGGCTATGGAATACTGTGTGTTTTCAGTTCTTCTGTTGGATGTGCGCTCCCACGAAGACGGTGCTGTGCATATATTACAATTGGAATGATATTCATTTTCATTGGTGTTGGATTAACTGTAAGTAGCATTAGTGTTGGTTTTTAATATTGAATCAGACATATGGTATGTCTTCAACTACCCTGCTTCCCCCAAAATAAGACATCCCCTGATAATAAGCCCAATCGGGCTTTTGAGTGCATGGCAATAAGGCCAAGTGCTTATTTCAGGATTCAAAAAAAATATAAGATAAGGTCTTATTTTCGCGGAAACACAGTAGTATCTTATCAAAAGGTTGCAAATCAGTTCTGCCCTCTAAAAATCTAGAAAATGTCAAAATACAAGATTTTGCCTGCAGATTATAAATTAGAATTTATGGCCCAGATGACAAGTAGTCCTCAACTTATGACCAATTGTTTCTTGGCAAAACCATGTCTGAGTGAACCACTGGTTTTCTTTAGGACTGTGGCGTTTTTCTTAATGACTGGGGTGATTTGTTTAATGACAGCCACAAAAAAGTTGTAAAATCAGGTTGGTCAGTGGTTCCATAAGGATCATACATTTGAAGATTACTTGTACATGAAATAAAAATTGTCCTGTGTCTTATTGGCTGTGCTCCAACTAGATTTTTAATGGGCCTGATGGTGTCTTCAGCTGCCAAATAGAGAAGGATGCAGCCTTCATACTAGGCTGGCTTATGTTCCCCACATAGCCCAAACACCACAAGACAAATTTGCACAAAACAATCACCCATCAGAAATTACATGCAATACCTTCCATGTTGTCCAGAAGGGCCTTGCTTTTCTTTTTAGCAGGGAAGAATTTTTAATATAGATATTAAATTGTAATTTATGAGGAAAGACATTTTTACAAAACACTTTTGTTAGTTTAGACAATTTATTCTGTATTTTGCATGTACGAAGACTATTTGTCCTTGCTAATTTCTGCTAGAAAAAAGTGTTGTAAAGAAGAATATGGTTCCTGGCTTCTCTAGCTTTTGGTTCTAATGAGAAATATTAGCTATTCTCAAATATGTATGTATGTACACACACACATACACACACACACCAATTGCATGTGTTTATAAATTCCATCAATTCCATAACAGTGTTTGGGAGGAGGAATTATTTTTATTAACTCTTTGTTTACAATACTGTGCACACTTACTTGGGAATAAATCCCCTTGAATTAGCATCCATGATATACAATTATAGGTGACTAAACTGTAGTATTATAGTATGTAGTATATATTAGCAAAAGGTTTAAATGAGCTACTTAAAAAATGTGTGTTATTATAAATGGTGAAGCATACTAATGATAAAGTCATATTCTAAATTATTACTCAATTTCTTCATATAGTATCTTGAGAAATACAATAAGATCAGCAAAGTTTCTCTGGAAAAAAATGAAGGGGAGAAAAGTGTGATGATAAGAGTGACAATTTCCTATTAGAAAACTGTAAATTAAAAAAAATGAAAGCAGATATTTCCTTGATGCATCTAACAGAAAATTTCTTACATTCTTATCAAGATATATGTTTATATCCAGCAATTAAGAACACCTTAGTTAGTAAGACTGGCTGATCCTATAGAGGTGGCCTTTCTGACTTTCATCAGTATTCGACACAGTATTTGTAATAGAACTACGTGTTTTATACAGATTTTTAAAAACATTAAATTATTCAATCTTTCGAATCAGTTCAAGCAAAGCAGCAGATAGGTAATCCCTGGTTTATGACCACAAGTGGGAACAGAATTTCTGTTGCTAAGCGAAGCAGTTGTTAAGTGAATTATGCCCAATTTTATGATCTTTTTGCCATGGCTGTTAAGTGAATCATGAGGGTCATTAAGTGAATCACATGGTTAAGTGAATCTGGCTTTCCCCATTGACCCTGCTTGTTAGACGCTGGCTGGGAAGGTACAAATGGTGATTACATGACCCAGGGATGGATGGATAGATAGATAGATAGATAGATAGATAGATAGATAGATAGATAGATATTTATTTAATTGGATTTATATACCGCCCTACTCCCGAAGGACTCAGGGCGGTGAACAGCCACAGAATAAAACACATAAATACAAAAATTTAAAATAGAATAAAAAAGAATTAAATAATTTGGCTGAGACAAATTTAAAATACCCAATAATTTAAAAACAAATTAAAATTTACATTTAAAAGGGGAGAAGATTTAGGCCAGGCCAGCTTGATGAAATAAAGTCTTGAGAGTGCGACGGAAGGTGCGCAGATCCGGGATCCTCCGTATCTCGGGGGGGGGGAGCTCGTTCCAGATCGTAGGTGCCCCCACAGAGAAGGCTCTCCCCCTAGGGGCCGCCAGTCGACATAGTTTGGTCGATGGCACCCAGAGGCACCCCTCTCTATGGGAGTGTACTGGCCGGTGGGAGGCTATTGGTGGTAGCAGCGGTCCCGTAGATAACCATCATAAATGTATGCTGGTTGCCGCGTACCTGAATTTTGATCACATGGTCATGGGGATGCTGCAACGATTGTAAGTGCGAGGACCACTGTAACTTTGAAGGGTCAGTAAATGAATGGATGTAAATCAGAGGTGGGTTTCAGCAGGTTCTGACCAGTTCTGGAGAACCGGTAGCAGAAATTATGAGTAGTTTGGAGAACCGGTAAATGCCACTTCTGACTGGCCCTGCCCCCATCTATTCTCTGCCTCCCGAGTCCCAGATGATCGGGAGGAAATGGGGATTTTGCAGTAACCTTCCCCTGGAGTGGGGAGGGAATGGAGATTTTATAGTATCCTTCCCCTGCTACGCCCACCAAGCCATGCCATGCCCACCAAGCTACTACCACAGAACTGGTAGTAAAACATATTGAAACCCACCACTGATGTAAATCAAGGACTAGCTATATAATTGTTATTAGAAATGGTTAGAAGTTCGGCTGTTTTAATCTCAGATTTTGATAATTTGTCAGTTAAAAAAAAAAGTATTCCAAGACTTAGTACTGTACATTAACTATATTTTCCCCCATGTGTTTCTTTTTAAAGGTTGGTACCCAGGATTTTGCTAGAACATTTCATGCCACTTACGTTTCATGGGCTGTCGCTTACCTCTTTGGCTTAGTCTGCTTGGTTCGAGCCTGTTATTGGGGTGCTGTAAAAGTCAGTTATCCAGAACACAGTTTTGCATAGACTTCTAATAGTATCTTATTGGAAAATGGAGCTTTTTAGAGAATCTGATGGTTGTAGGAGCCGAGTAATTTAAACAGTTTTCCTATTAAATGTTTCTGTTTTGTTACTAAAGTTTTAAGGCTGGGGATCCTTTTAAGAACAAATGTTCATTGCACTACATTATATGCAAATAGTTTGTTTTGCTGCTAGATTCCCAAACTCTGAATACTAAAGCTTTGTTTACAGAATTGTACATCTGTCTTAAAAGAACTGCTGAATTCAATTTCAATTTATAGTATTTTTTTTCCAGTATTAAATGTGCTTGTGCCATTTGGGGATGAATATGTAAAAACAAGAAATATTTATAGGTGTTTCTACAAGTGCTTCACATTTGTATGTACACTTTTAAAACTGTCAAAGCATCTTGCTTTAGAATGTTAAGCAATAAACATTTTGCTTGAAATGCTTAGTTTAACTTTCACCTAAGATCAGCGTGACCTTAAAGAGTGTGCATCATTTTCAAAGAAGTGGAGTTTTTCTTAGGGATATACTATCCTTTCAGATTTCCAGTTTGAGAAATACGGTATTTTAGTAGGCTAGCTAAAGGAAAAAAAGTTCATTTACCCTCTTCAAGTTGAATTTCAATTCAACTTGAATATTCTTTTTTTTAATTCTTGTATTTTTTTTAAACATCAAAAGCCATGATTGGATTTCTGGAACTTCCCTCTGGTTATTTGTATGAGTTCCTTTACAGGGTCTAAATAAGGGAAGCATTTGATATGACTTGTTTTATACATTTAGATGATTATAGAGTGATGTTGGGCTATCTCTTAGTTTGTTTAGATTGGTCGTTTATTTTCCATAATGGGAGAATAACTCTCCAGTCATTATAAAGGGACATATTTATAGCTTAACAAGCTAATAGGAAATTAAATAGAGCAAACAAGTTATTCTGATCATTCCATCAATGTGTAGCTGGTTGGTACAGTATTAAAAACTAATCATGCTAAATGATAGAATAAAAATAATTTTTTTTCATGACTTGTTCACAAACAGAATATTGGGACCAGTTACTGCACTGACCAACTTTGAAATTTTACAGAATATGGGTTTTTAAAAAAATTTGGAGGGAATACCCTGAGCTTTAGATTATAGTAGTCCTTAGACAATGGAAATCAAGAAAGTAGATTAAAATGGATTTTCTAGGATTATATATATATAATAACCCTGATAAAGGACAAAGTGATGCTTGGCTGAGGATTTGGAGCACAAAAGAAAAAATCCTAAATGTACATGGAAGTTGTCTTTGTATAATGTTAAATGTACAAAAGCAGTAGCTCAGGTTTATCATGTACCTTTTAAAATATACTAATAAAGATGATTATTGAAAATGAATGCTTCTGCTCTCATCAGTTAGTGTTTAAAATTCATACTCTCAAGGCACTTGCCAACAAGTCAAATCAACAAGAAACATTTAAATATGCATGTATTTTGTGTGTGTGTGTTTGTGTGTGTGTATGTATTTCATTTTTATCCCGATTTTTAAAAAATGCTGTAATTTACAGACGTTTTTGTAAAATAGATATTTGGAAGATTTCTGTTCAAATTTCTGAAATGTGTCCTCCTCTATTTGGATGCAAGGAAATTCTCAAGGTCGTCTAGTCTAGTGATGATTTTTGGTTAAGCTAACCCTGCTTTTTGGAACAGAAGTTGCCATTGCTCTCTTTAGCTCAGAAATTCTCCAACCAGGGGATCCACCTGTTATTGGATCCCCTTTTTTGAGCCAGTGAGTAAACATGGACATCCCTCTCCCCCCCCCTTATCAGAAAGTCGGATCGCGTGCAAATTCCTTCCCTGGCGAGGGCCTTTTCTCCCACTGGCAAAGAGCTATCAGGGAAAGCCCTCTGCGCCGTCTTGGTCTGGGAAATCTCTCTTCCCACGCCCTGCAGCTAGCAAAGTGGCCTCTTTCCCATAACATAATCCTCAATTCCGCTTGTGAGTTTCCTTTATATCCCACCCAACCTAAGGGGTAGGAAAAGGACCCCCGGTTTCCCCTTCTCCTGCTAGGATCTTGGCCAGCCGACTGCAAAGGAAGCTGCCTGGAAAGGGAACAGAAGCGGTGAAAGACAGCTCGTGTCTCCCAAATGCCCATCGACGAATAGAGAGAAGCTTCCCAGATCCACATATGTAGACAAAGATACCTATGTGGAGATGTATTGATGCATAAATATGTTATTGGGGGGGGGAACGTCTGTGTGTTTATGCGTGCATGCATACCTGCGCGTGTGAGCATTCGGGGAAACCAGAAAATGTGAGGCTGATCCTCTGGTCCAGTTGCTGGGTTTTGATCTCCTCCACGCAAAACGCAAATCCCTTGTGCTTTCGGGAACGCATTTTGAAGACCAAGAAATCAGATAAGATTTGCAGGATACAGGATTATTTTTCTATCTTCCCCCAAGCCACACTTAAAAGTGACTGCAGGTAAATTTCTCCCACCGAGGTACCCAGCAACACCTTGTTTTGCAGGCAAGGTCTTAACTGTCTATTGAGCGAGTACAAGGTCATCCCCTCTGGTTTTGGAATATCTGCGCAGGCGACAACAGCAAAAGAGAACATTTCTAGACAACCGCTAAACATATACAATTTGCCTTGACCACCTACAAAAGTGGCAGTTGGACATTTTCAGGAAAAGCTTTAAAATGTCTTTATACATGGGGGGGGGGTTTAAGAAAAAGGATGAGATACTTTATCCAAGGATAAATTTATGGTACCTCCTGACTACAGTTTCTTTTAAAACTCAGACCCACCAATTGAAGTGGAACTTGATCCAAGAATTTGGGAGAGTCATTAACTTTGTAAAGCAGTTTTTAAATCACATATAGTTTCACTGCCACCCCGCCCAAATCACAAGCAAAAAGTGTTTATTAAGGGTCAATGTTTATATACAGTATAGAAATAAATGATACATTTGGTAGAGGCAATGAGTCAGAAAGCAACTAATTGAACAATAAAATACATTAATTAGAAGTAGGAATTGAACAGTAGAAAACATTGGTTCAAGATAATAGCAAATTTATGGATTACTCTACATGACTGCTTTTTCCAAGAGTTTCTTTCTTTCATAATACTTAATGTATTCAAGGACCTATAGAATACAATCCTTATTGTTAAGTTTCTGAAGAGGTTCCTGCAGCTAAAAAAAATAAAGAAATGTCTTTGGTTAAAACAAAAATGGGTAACTTGAACTTCAAAAGGAGACATGGATGTCATGCTAAAGCTACTATCTTTATTAAAAAGCTAATAATGAAACCTACAATTCCAGGTAACACTACTATGGAGGAGAAGACTACATTACAGTAATTTTATTTATGGGGGAAGTCCAAAAATCATCATTTAAAGACTCATGACACTATACAATTTCAGTAGTTTATTTGTGCAACTGAACAAACTGATATGTAATATTTTTAAAAATGATGTGTTCATTTTTATATTAAATCATTTTGTACTTTCTAAATAAAAAAAGCAAGTTATTAGAGTAATTATATGTTTATGCCCTTATTTGAATCTCACTCATTTCCTATAGTATATGTATAGTATAATAAGAGGCAAATTGCATTTCAGTACATAAACCATAAAATCTTTGGGTGCTCTGTCCTACCTAAAATCAGACAGTAAAACTCCATCTAAAACTTCTAAATAAACAATCAAATGACTACCCGAGTCCTCACTTAAGCAGTTCATCTGTCTCTAATCATAATCACCAAAGGAAAATGGTGTTCAGCTCTTCCTGGAAAGCTGTAACAGCACAGCAAAGCAAATGATGGTGCAACACTCCAAAATGTCAGGTCTACTCCTGAGAGGGCCTGCATTTGGGCCTACAACCTCTTGAGAAAGCATCCATTTGGGCCCACAACTTAGTGTACTTTCCATAATATCCACTCATATCTTGAACACCTAGATGGATTGGAGAAGGTAACCAGTAAGGTACTATGGTGCCACAACATGGAGATCATTATAAAGTTGAATTGGATTCAGAAGCTTAATGTAACTAGTACCGGGACTGTAGTACAGGTAATCCTTGATTTACAACCGGTCACTTAGCAATCGTTTGAAGTTATGACATACTCCCCTGAAAAGTACTTATATGTTTCTGAAGTTCTGATGGCTAAGTCACATAATCACATTTTGGGCAACTGGCGACTGGACCACATTTATGGCAATTTACAGCATCCTGTGGTCATGTAACTGATTTGTTTTTTGCAAAACCCACTACCCAGTTAAAAATAATGGGTTTGCTTAACAACTGTGGATTCCCTTAATAACCGCAGCCAAAAAAAAAGGTTATAAAATCAAATTATGGTGAAAATAGTAGCAGACCAATATGGCGACTCTATATTGAATGCCAAGGCGAAGGGGCGATGTCCGGCATTTTCGAGGATGTTGGGGGGCCAGCTGACCATCTTACAACCCCCGCCCAGCAAGCTGAAGCATAGTCGGCTCGATTGAGCCGTAGATGGAGCCGGAAGAACACCCGGCCGCCGTGGGGATAGTTAGGGATGGCGCGGCGGGCGGTAAACGGCAGCGAACGTTGAAACCGAGGCCCAGCTGACTGTCATGAATCAAACGGCTGCGGGGCTGGAGCGGTTGAGGCAACGGTCAGCGATGTTGCTGTGGCGGTGGCAGCGCAGGGGCGGCAGCCATGGATACAGAGGCGGAGCTGACTAAAATGACACTTGCAACTGCGATGATGACATCAACAGCAGCAGCAACACCGGGAGGCTAGGCTATGAGGATGCCCTCTCTAGACGATGGAGAGGGCTTTGCTGCAAGCAGTTACCCCCCCCTCGATGTAATGGGGAGGGGGCCTGGACATTCACTTAATCACCTGAATTCAACTTAATCACCTGAATGGCCCTATCTGAAAGAGCATGGTAGTGGTGGTGGCTGAGAACTGAAGACATGATTTTTTTGATCTTCTCCTGACTGCTTCTCCCGCCCCCCCCCCTTACTAGACCTAGGCCTAGTTTGGCCATTAAGCGAAAAACTTGCAGCTGTTCGATCAACTTATAGCCTTTATTTTAAATATCTTTTCCTCCTTGGCTATCCTAGTTATCCTGATTATTTGATTTCATCTCTTCCGCCTGGATGCTCCACCTTTGCTTTTTTCAACCTTATCTTCGGATTTTTGCTGGTATCAGAAAGGGAGGAAGCATAGACATCGAGAGTCTTGAACAATTTATTTGTAATATTTATACAAGTGAATGGGACGGACCATCTTCTCCTTTGTTTCTGTAACTCTGGACTGGTCGCCGTGAGAGGGCGGTCATTGAGACTCTCATCCCCCTTTTTATGACTAACTTATTTTAATCACAAGACTTTCCCATCACTGTAAGAGGGAGATGGTATTCCGATGTTCTATTATATTAGCTTCCTTGTACAATTATCTACTTTACCCTTTTTGTCTTAACCATCTGTTTTAAACCATCTTTAACACCTTAAGAAGAAAATGGCCTTTCATCGCCTCCAATTCTATCTCACCTCTGATGTATTCAATAACAGAACTCCTAGCACTGCAAGATTCACACCTCTCGCAAGTTTGGCCCTCCCAGTTATCTAGGGCCGCCCTTGAGGACGGGTTTTGGAACCCCGAGAGGTGGTATGCTAAGAACCGGAAGCTTTGGGGTTTTTTAGATAGTTTTTCAAATTCTATTTTAAGGGGATCTGGGAGGAGGGTGGTTTCCATTGTAAATAATGAGGCTGGGGGGCCTCCCGGGAGGGGGGTGGGTTGTATGGGTTCAGGGATTAACCCACGAGGGACGGGGTCTAGTCCATCTGAAGAGCACGGCGGAGGAGATGCAGAATCCGGGGCCAAGGAGAGGGTTAGAGCTTGTGCTGTTGATAGACATTACATCAGTACTGTAGGTGGGAGGGGCAGATATGGCGGGAGTAGGGGGCCACATCAAGTTGCGGGAGTGCACGCTCGCTGTCTTCAAGCGGTGGCACACTCCGGCCCCCAATGCTCTTCTCGTTCCCCAGGTGGCACAGACCCTCAGGCCCTGGGCCTTCGGCTGATGCTATGCAATGCCAGGTCCATGGTAAATAAAGCCCCCCTCATTTGTGATCTTGTTCAGGAGGGGGGAGCGGACCTGGTGGGTATTACGGAGACCTGGCTGGGCCAGGAGGGGGGAGTCCCTCTCGTAGAGATGTGCCCACCCGGTTTCCGGGCATTTCATCAGCCAAGGTCACAGGGAAGGGGCGGGGGGTGGCAGTTATCATTAAAGAGGGTCTTGGTCCGAGGGAGGCCACTGTTCCTCAGACGGCCGGATGTGAGTCCCTCCTTGTGAAATGGGGTCATGGGGTGCAGATGGGCCTGCTGGTTACGTACCTGGCTCCCTGCCACGTGGCAGCGGCCTTGCCTGAACTACTCAACGTTATAGCCGCAGTGGCGATTGATACCTCTAGACTTATGGTCATGGGGGACTTCAACCTGCCATCCGTCGGTGAGGCGTCTGAGGTGGCTCAGGAGTTCATGGCTTCCATGACGGCCATGGACCTGACCCAATTAGTTCATGGCCCTACTCACACGGGGGGAAACACTCTGGACCTGGTTTTTGTCTCTGGTCAGTGGCTGAGTGGTCTCGAGATAGGGGATATAGCGATCGAGCCCTTGTCATGGTCAGATCACTCCCTCCTTCACTTTGACCTTCTAACCGCCACACCCCGCCGCAGGGAGGCGGAACCGATGAGGTGGTTCCGCCCCAGGCGCCTGATGGACCCGGATAGGTTCCAGACGGAGCTTGGGCCATTTCCTGAGGCTCTGGCACACGGCTCGACTGAAGACCTAGTGGCTGCCTGGGATAGGGCGGCCGCTGGAGCTTTGGACCGGGTCGTGCCTTTGCGGCCTCTGACCTGGCATCGATCTCACCTGGCTCCCTGGTTCACCGAGGAGCTGAGGGAGATGAAACGCCGGAAAAGACGCCTGGAGAGCAGTTGGAGGGCCAGCCGTTCTGAATCTGACCGAACACTGGTAAGGTCTCATATTAAGACCTACCTGGTGGCAATAAAAGCGGCAAAGTGTAACTATTTTTCCGCTCTTATTGCGTCATCAGATAATCGCCCAGCCGCCCTGTTTAGGGTGACCCGCTCCCTGCTCCACCAGGAAGCGCGGGAGGACCCCTTGGAGGGTAGAGCCGAGGACTTTGTACAATATCTGTATGACAAAATCGCTCAGATTCAGGAAAATTTGGACTCTGACTGGGTAGATTCGGGAGGGAGGATGGAGGCAAGTCTTGAGAATATTACCTGGGAAGAGTTTGATTCTGTGACTCCGGAAAACGTGGACAAGATACTGGGCAGACTGAGCGCGGCCACATGTTTATTGGACCCGTGTCCCTCCTGGCTGGTGCTGGCCTCTCGGGAGGTTACACGAGGTTGGCTGCAGGGGATTATAAATGCTTCCTTGAGAGAGGGTGTCTTCCCTGCCGCCTTGAAGGAGGCGGTGGTGAGGCCTCTCCTCAAGAAGCCTTCCCTGGACCCAGCAGTGTTGGCTAATTACCGTCCAGTCTCCAACCTTCGCTTCGTTGCGAAGGTTGTTGAGAGTGTGGTAGCGCGACAGTTTCCTCAGTACTTGGATGAATCGGCTTATCTAGATCCATTCCAGTCGGGCTTCAGGCCTGGATACAGCACGGAAACGGCATTGGTCGCATTGATAGATGATCTCTGGAGGGCCCGGGACAGGGGTTGTTCCTCTGTCCTGGTCCTATTAGACCTCTCAGCAGCTTTTGATACCATCGACCATGGTATCATGCTGCACCGGTTGGAAGAGTTAGGGGTGGGGGGCACCGTGTTGCGGTGGTTCTCCTCCTTTCTCTCTGATCGGTCGCAGTCTGTGTTGACGGGGGGGCAGAGGTCGACCCCAAGGCCCCTTGTATGTGGGGTGCCACAGGGGTCGGTTCTCTCACCCCTTCTGTTCAACATCTATGTGAAGCCGCTGGGTGAGATCATCCGTGGTTTTGGGGTGAAATATCATCAGTATGCTGATGATACTCAGCTATACATCTCCACCCCGGACCACCCCAATGATGCCCTTAAAGTGATGTCCCAGTGCCTGGAGGCTGTACGGATCTGGATGGGGAGGAACAGACTCAGGCTCAACCCATCCAAGACCGAGTGGCTGTGGTTTCCGACATCCCGATATAGTCAATTGGTGCCATCACTGACTATTGGGGATGAGTCATTGCCCCCCACGGAAAGGGTTCGCAACTTAGGCGTCCTCTTGGACTCACGGCTGTCTTTAGAAGAACACTTGACGGCTGTGGCTGGGAGGTCTTTTTATCAGGTTCGCCTGATTCGCCAGTTGCGTCCCTTTCTGGATCGGGACTCGTTAAATACGGTCACTCATGCCCTCGTCACTTCACGCCTGGACTACTGTAATGCTCTCTACATGGGGTTCCCCTTGAGGAGCACCTGGAGGCTCCAGCTGGTCCAGAATGCGGCCGCGCGGGTAGTTATGGGAGCAGCATGGCGCTCCCATGCGGCTCCCCTCCTGCGCGAACTGCACTGGCTCCCTGTGGTCTTCCGGGTGCGCTTCAAGGTCTTAGTTACCACCTTTAGAGCGCTCCATGGCTTAGGACCGGGGTACTTACGAGACCGCCTTCTGCCACCAATAGCCTCTCACCGCCCAGTACGCTCCCATAGAGAGGGGCTTCTCAGGGTGCCGTCAGCCAAACAGTGTCGACTGGCGGCCCCCAGGGGGAGAGCCTTTTCTGTGGGGGCACCCACCATCTGGAACGAGCTCCCCCCAGAGATACAGAAGATTCCGGATCTGCGCACTTTCCGCCGTGCCCTCAAAACATTCCTGTTTCAGCAGGCCGGCCTGGCCTAACTTTCCCTTTATATTGCTTTTTGATTTTATTTTAAACTGGGATGTCTTGAATTATCTAGGACCAGAGTGTTTAGTATATTTTAATTGATTTTTTATTAACGTTTGTATTACATGTATTTTTATCGTTCGCTGTTCACCGCCCTGAGTCCCTTAGGAATAGGGCGGTATATAAATTTAATAAATAAATAAATAAATAAATAAATAAATAAATAAATAAATAGGTCACATGGACAGACTCCATTACTGTCATAAATTGAGGACTACATGTGTGTGTGCTATACAGCAATATTAGCACATGTGTGTATGCTATAATGCAATATTAGCATAGAGCCACCATTGATTTGACTACTATAATTTGTACCAACTATAGTTTCAAAATGTTATAGAACTAAATTCTTTGATTGTAGTTAGGTCCCTAGAGTCATTGAGAATCAGGAAGCATACAAATTTAACATATTATTATTATTATTATTATTATTATTATTATTATTATTATTATTATTATTATTATATTATTATTATATTATTATTATTATTAGTAGTAGTAGTAGTAGTAGTAGTAGTAGTAGTAGTAGTAGTAGTAGTAGTAGTAGTAGAATTTGGCATTGTGGAAAACCAGAAGACTGAGTTTTAGCCTTCTGTTAGGCATGAAAGTTGGTTGGTGACTTTCGGTCAGTCACAGTCTTTCAGTCTGACCCACCTCACAGGATTGTTGTGAGGTGTTGGAAAGTAATTACTAGAAAGTTAAACCAACTCCATTTTAGAAGTTAGTGCTTTGCTATTACAAAAAAGTGAAAGGATCATGTAGGTAGATAAGGAATAGATTAAATAGATTTTGCTTCTAGCAAGAGAGATAAGATGTGCCAATTAGAAAGTAAAAAATCAGCCTATAAAATTAGTTGCATAGGGGAGATGGGCGGCATAGGGGTCGCATAGGCGAGATGGGCAGCATAAAAATATAATAAATGAAGAAAAGTAGTATTTTTATTAGGAATTTAGTATTAGAATTGAGAATTCTAGAATTAGGCATGCAGAAATTAGTTATTTGTATATGATTATAAAAGAATGCTGCAGACAGGCCCAGATTGCATTCAATGCTTGTATGTTGTATGTTTGTCTTGTGTTAGTAAACTTTTGATTATTTTTACATTATTAAATTATTATTAATTACAGCATCTGGTATTGATGCTGGATAAGGAACAAATCATAGAAAAGTAGTTTATCCAACATGGAAAATGATACATACATTAAATATATATGATACATCAGAAAGCAAGTGATCTAACAATAAATGGCATGATTACGTGTAAAACCTTAACAACAGAAAACATTTATTTGGATAACATTTCACAAGTGGCAAGTTTATAAGTTACATTACTCCTTCCCAGTTGGATTTGTATCTTTCTTAGAACTTGCCACTGTATTCAAGGATTTTTAAAAGTATATGCTGTTGTTTAGTGCTAAAAATACAAGTCTTCATTTATCAAAAATTTTTCTTGGTTAAAAAGAAAAAAAAAATATTTTCCTGAAGTTAAAAAAGTGGCCTCCACTGCCATGTTAAAAGTGCTAGTATTATTAATTAATTAATTAATTAATTAATTAATTATATTTCTATACTGCTTTTCTCCCGTAGGACTCAAGGCGGTGTACAGTCAAGAAAAGTTAGTAATGAAGCCTAATGTTTGAGGCAACAGAATCAACTTGTTTGAACAACATGCAAGTTAACCAGAGATCTTTATACTTTTAGATTTTACAGCAAGACTATTGTATATGTACACAAAAATGGAAAGACACTTCGATTTCTACCGTGGACAAATAGAAGAATAGAATAGAATAGAATAGAATAGAATAGAATAGAATAGAATAGAATAGAATAGAATTATTAGCCAAGCATGATTGGACACACAAGGAATTTGTCTTGGTGCATACGCTCTCAGTGTACATAAAAGATACATTCGTCAAGGATCATAAGGTACAACACATAATGATAGTCATAGGGAAACAGTTAATATTAGTCTTAAGGATACCAGCAACAAGGTTACAGTCATACAGTCATAAGTGGAAGGAGATGGGTGATAGGAACGATGAGAAGATTAATAGTAATGCAGACTTAGTAATTAGTTTGACAGTGTTGAGGGAATTATTTGTTTAGCAGAGTGATGGCATTCGGGAAAAAACTATTATTAGTTGTTCTGGTGTGCAATGCTCTATAGCATCGCTTTGAGGGTAGGAATTGAAACAGTTTATGTCCAGGATGCAAGGTCTGTAAATATTTTCACAGCCCTCTTTTTGACTCGTGCAGTACGCAGATCCTCAATGGAAGGCAGGTTGGTAGTAATTGTTTTTTCTTCAGTTCTAATTATCCTCTGAAGTCTGTGTCTGTCTTGTTGGGTTGCAGAACCAAACCAGAGAGTTATAGAGGTGCAGATGACAGACTCAATAATTCCTCTGTAGAACTGTATCTGCAGCTTTTTGGGCAGTTTGAGCTTTCTCACTTGGCGCAGAAAGAACATTCTTTGTTGTGCTCTTTTGATGACATTTTTGATGTTGGGTGTCCATTTTAAGGTTGTGGTTACAGAAGCTGATGGAATTAGCCGAAATGGCAAAATTGATAATTTTGATTAAAGAAAAGAATATAAGTACTTTTCTTTCTGCATGGAGACTACTTCTGAACTTTGTGCTTGAAGTGGAAAAGAATTAAACTTTGATTTTGGGTTTTACCTATTAGACTGACAGATAGAAATGGCTAGTTTATATTATTATGAAAAAAGAAAAAGTTGTGATTTGATGTTAATGCATTTTACTGCAACAGAGTCGGAAGTCAATGCTTCTTTTTCCTTTTCCTAATCCTTCCTCACTTTTTTCCCTGCCCCTTCCTCCCAACTGTTTTCCTATTTATTTTTGTATTTTGTATCTTATTTTATCTTATAACACAATTAAAATTATTTTATCTTATAACTCAATGAAAAAATGACAAACAGGAGAAGTGCTAATATTATCTTTTTAAAAAGTTAATAATGAAGCCTAAAGTTTGAGGCAACAGAATTAACTCGCTTGAAGAACATGCAAGTTAACCAGAGGTCTCTTACACTTTTAGGCTTTACTAAACGTATGTCAAATTATTCAACGGTTTAAATATTTTTATATTCCTCTTTCTGCAGTTTCAAACTGGAGTAAGAAACCTAAGATTCCTCCAAATAAATGGATATTAAAGAGCGAAGGCAACAAACGGGAGCCTTCCCCGTTCTCCATAGGAGCGCGCCTGCAAACTAGCGCCGAGAAGCCAAAGGGGGTTGGACTAGATGACCTGCAAGGTCCCTTCCAACTCTTGTTAACCTGTTATCTGTTAAAGGCAAAGAGCCAAGGGTGAGAGCGCAAAGTGCTGGTAAGCAGGACTCCAAAGCCAAGTTTGTAAAAAAAAAAAAAAAAGGTCTGTGGTCGATGGTGATAATGATGACGACAACGACGATGATGGACAGTAACGGCTGCCGCCAGGTTCCCTGCGCGCGCCTTTAGAATACTGGCGGCTGTGCCGAAGAGGCGGTTAGCTGCTTCTCCGCCACAAACATTCGGGCCGTCATTTAGCCGGGCTGTCCCGTCCGGTTCCCTCTCGAAGACCGCTCTTTGCGCTCGCGGGAACGGCCGGCGCTGCTCTTGGTCCCGAAGAGAGAGCGCAAAGTGCTGGTAAGCAGGCCTCGCTTAAAAAGAGACAGAGAGAGAGAAAGAGATAGGGAGAGAGGAAGAGGAGGAAGAAGGGGCCGTCGATCAACAAAAAGGTCGAACGCCATGGCCCCAGAGAAACGCCGAGGCCGCGCCAGAAAGGGAACCACGCATGCGCATGGAACGCGTGTGGAGCGTATGGCTGCGGCCGTTTCTGCCGCCTGAACTGTCTGAAGCTGGGAAAATATTTTTGTTGTTGTTTAAGCGGTTATGAAGTACGGTCGTTCTTCCTTATGAACTTAGCGCTCTTTTATGAAGCCCCTCAGAGTGTCCGCGGTTTCTTATCGTTCCCAAAGAGTTCGCGTTCTCGCTCTTTTTTTTTAACACCTACCAAACTCAGTGGGGGTTTTCGAGTGGAGGCGCCCTGAAGAGTTTTACAGACATCCACGTCCAATTCTCATTTCCTTCATCGTGCAGCCTCGTCCTAGGCCAGCCCAGCCCAGCCATTAATTCTATTTATTTTATTTTATTTTATTTTATTTTATTTTATTTTATTTTTGTTTGTGGACGGGATGGGTCGGTAGGAAGATGGGGGAGGGTTTAGGTAAGGACTTAAGTACTAGACATTGGGAAGTCCTGAATTAGTACACTTCGAGTAATTGCCCGGTTTCCCATCTGTGTATATTTTGGGGCTGTTTATTTTACAGCATGGCATCTCCAAGTGTTTTAACAAATGGAAACTAAGAGATTGATTGGTAAGCACCTTCAGCCAGCAAGATCTCTGTGCCTCTCTTCTCGTGGTAAGTGCCTTGATCGCCTCAAGTATTTGTGCAGAAAACACATTAATACAGATTTAGAAGGGCACTCAGCGTATTAATAAAGCTATTACTTCTTTTTTACAGCATCCTTAGCCACAGTATCAACAGACTCTGGTAGTTTTCAGGCTGACTTTCCATGCAGTGCTTCTGTCTTTTTACATAATGAAATTAGTTCAGTAAGTATTACTTCAGTAAAACAGCAACAACAAAAATCCCTCTTTTACTTGAACCTGATGCTAGATATTGTGATTTGTAGCAATATTTGGCTAGTTTAACATGCGAATGTCATGCATAACCCATTACTTAAACTTGTTTTGAAATAACAGTCTGTAAAATGGATAATTGTGATTATCTTGTATTCTAAACTACTAGGACTAGAACTTTGATTCAGTCAGTCAATCAATCAATGATTGAATTTCTATAGCCATTCATCCCAGCCAATGATTGGGTAGCTTACGACTGGAAAAAAAAATACATTTTAAAAAAATTAAAAACAGTAAAAACATCCAGATTAAATATACGTAGGATCAAAATTCTTGGCCAGTTAGCAATACAGGCAGAAAATGGGGTTTTTAACACATTCAGCACCCCAGGCATGGGAACATAGCCAGGTTTTTAGGGCTCAAGCCTGACCCCAACCCTGTTAGTCTTACATAAGGCCCTAAAAACCTGGCTATGTTCTGTGGAACATGGAACATTCTACCCCTGCAGAAAAAGGTTGTCCTCTGGTCCCTGCCAGCCAACACTCTGTACTTTACTGAACCTACCCCAAATCAAAAAACTGCTATAACCTTTTTGAACTAATAAATTTTATTAAAAGGAATAAGTTTTTGTGAGTTAGAGCTAAATGACATACAATTTAAATTGAGATGAGGTAGTGAAAAATGAAGGAAGACAGTTGGTTAGGCACATACCAGTTGTGGGTTGTCCCTGGTTCGGACCGGTTCGCAAGAACCGGTAGTAAAATTGGTGGGAGGCCCCGCCCACTGCCCCAGATGCCGTCATCGGCGATCTGCGCATGTGCAGAAACAAGGTGCACATGCGATCCCTTTGCAAACCGGTAGTAAAGGTAAGTAGAACCCACCCCTGGCACATACAGGTTATATGTTGGACAGATTACGTCCCTTATGAGAGGATATGTAAATGTGTCCCAGCCATTGAAGATATTGCTCATGGTCTTTTTTTTTTTTTCACTTTTACCTACAGTATAGAACCCTTAGACTTAGATATTTAACATCCCTACTTGAAAGAACAGCCCATTGGGATCTGAATTAGATTGTCCTATTCTCTCCTCAGCTCTAATTAATTTATTGTGAGCAGAACTGCTAAGTCTATAGTTAAAACAGTCAAGCTAAGAACCCATCATATCAAGCAGATTGGGGTATTCTGTAAAGGTCATATACTTATCTGGATGTTGATTCTCTGTATTTACCACATATTTATTTTAATATTGTATTTTTATCTATTTTACCTGAAATTAGATCAGGTACTTTTTTTTTTAATATAATCAGAAGACTAATCAATAAACTAAAATATGTTGGACAGATTATGACTACTTTATCAACTGACAGTTATAATGTATTAAAAACTTTTAAAACATTATGTTTTTTGAGACACTTTGAAACAGGTATATAGTATTTAGAGGACTTCTAATATGATATATGCCATCATTTGCCAGTCTTGACCTTCTAATAGCTCAGACTTCAGACAAAATAATGCATGGATACAAATTGATATCAGGAATCAAAAGAAGGACTAAGTTATATAGAATATTTCAACTTTGAGGGCACTCTACTGCAAATCTCAAAATGATCATTTTGCAAAAATGAGATTGTAGCAGTAAAAATGAATGAGAAATTGTTGAACTTAAATACATAGAAAAGTTTCAGGCTACCTCAAGAAGAATGTGTTTTAACACAAGTATAATCTGTCTCACATGTAAGATGTATCTTCATAACTTTCTTCCTTCTCTTATACCAATTTAAGTCCTATATCAAATTGCCCATTTCTGTTTAACAGACCAATATGATTCTCTTCCTACAATGTGCATACCAAAATAGTACATAATTTGTAACATCTATAGGTAGTCCTCAACTTAACAACCATAATTGAGCCCAAAATTTCCATCGCTAAGAAGTGAGTTTTGCCCCACTTTACAAGTTTTTTTCCACAGTTTTTAAGTGAATCATTGCAGTTTTAAGTTAATCATGTCATTAAGTGAACCTGGCTTCCCTCATTGACTTTGCTTGTCAGACGCCGGCTAGGAAGTTTACAAAACATCGGGACAGTGCATCTGTTGTAAAGATTTACTTAACAACCGTGTGTCTCATTTAACTACTCTTAACTCTCTTAACTGTGGCAAAAAGGTTAAATGGGGGAAAACTCAATAACTGTCTTGCTTAGCAGCGGAAATTTTGGCTCAATTGTGGTCATAAATCAGGGTCTACCTGTCCTTTCAAAATGTAAATGGTACATAAAAACGGCATAGAAGAAACTTTGACAATCTTGTGGTGGCTGATCTGACAGTCTTATAGTACTTTCTCATGTATGCCTATGAAAATGTTGCAATAGAATTTGAATGAATCTTGTTCTTCCTTCCACGCTGTAAATAGTGACTACATAACTTCTAACCTTACGGTCTGCAATTAGAGTGTTTTGGTGGTGTTCTTCACTGTTAAAATTCCATGTGGTATACATTGTATTGTATTATTCTGTATAATATCTGTATACATTATCTCCTGCATGAATTCTCAAAAGTTCCTAGAACCTTGTAAAATAATAAACAAAATACATATATTAGATATATATCATATTAGAATATAATATGTATTACACTTTATTTTAGATATGTAAATCTAATGGAATGCTGGTTTTAAATGACAATTTGATTCCTAGTCTGTCAGCGCAGCATAAAAATGAAGTCACAAAAGGTAAGTAAAAATTATCATGAAAAAATACACAAAATATATTTCAGATTTTCGGCTTAGACTTTTCTATTAATTTTCAATTTCAATTCAATATTTGAAATTTATCTGTGAGCTTAAATGAATTTGTATTCAAGAATTCATTTAGCATACCATGCTTACAGCAAAGGTGGTATTTATATTTCAGAAGCTCAAGGGATAAGCCACGTAATGATTGCATGTCAATCCAATCTCTTTTATAACACTAGACACTGAACTTTAAAACTCTGTATAAATTACTATAACATTTAGTATAGAATGATAATCATGCCGGTAATTCAAATGATAGTTACTGTATATAAACATCCAGAACCATACTTTGTTATTTTTAGTAATAAGGAAACAGATTTGCTAACTAAAATTCCTCTGTAAAATTGTTTGCAAAAAAAAATCTAGTTACTGATTTTCATTAGAAGATGCCTGATTTGTATATCAGTGTTCCTATCACTTTTCATTAATAAATTTTGTGTTGGCAGAAAGAATAACATATAGCAGAGATTTCCTTCTGAAACTTTCAGGGGTTTCACTTGCCCAAAAGAAGCCAGAATTTCTTCCTGATCATCCTATTGTACTGGAAAAGTCAGTAAGTATTTAAATTTAAAACTGAGTTTGTAGAAATATTTTTACTGACATTTAAATTAGTAGTACAGATTTATTGTATAGTGAAGTTGCAGCATAGGTATCCATTCTTAGTCACAATGATGATAAAATGATGATGCAAATAATTTCTTACCAGATTAGTTATCTCTGGTAGTTTAGGGAAGAACCACATTTCTATCACAAATGATAATTGCTGCTACTTACTATATTATTTTATGAATAAATGGGAAGAAGTCTAAATATATAATACAAATATACTTCTTGTCCAAGAATAACCTGCATACAAAATCTAAGCAAAGTGCATTTTGTATATTTCAAGGTATTAAAAACTATTGTCCTTTAGTTATAAAAATAAACTGTAAATGAATGGAATGAGGCCATAGATGTCTGAAGGCTTTAGAATTAATACATAACGTAACGGATAGGTGTTCATGATTTTCTAACCTGTTGTAAATTTAAAGTGATGATGTGCAAAAGTATATGCCAAAATGAAACTAGAGATATTAGGTCCTTCCAAACTTTTTCCCACTGAAATATTGGGGATGGGTTTTATTGTGAAAGTAGAACTGTATATAGTACATATGTATGTGTATGGGTGGGGAGACAGACAAGGAAGAGTTTCAGTAGCAGCTGCTCAAGTTTGTAAAAAGCATGCTTCTTTAACAGCGGGTAAAGTGATGCTGTGTTTCCGATTTGCAAAATAACGCAGCTGTAATTTTTTCTGCATAACACAGCTATAATTTTTTCCTGTCATGTTTTTATATGGATTTCTGTAAGCTTAAGAACGTTTTTTTCATATATTTTTTTATTATATGAACTGTTATATGAACTGTTTAGATTGAGTTATTGCTTATAATTCCATAACTCTGCAATCATACACATAGTGGTTATAAATACACAAACTACATGTGATTAAAAATGCCTGTCTGAACTTTACTAATACAGGTAATCTTGATTTATGACAGCAATAGAGCCTGGAATTCCCATCGCTAAGAGAGAGAGACAGTGCAGGGGTGCAGCAAGGGTCAGGAAGATGCTTGTGGGGAAAGGGGTCAGAGAGGATACACAAGGATACAGATGAGGGAGGGTGCACAAGTGGCCAGCATAGCATTGAGGGCATGGGGCTGGAGGAGGGTGCGTGGGGGAGAGAGACTTACCACAGTGACTTCCCCATTGATTTTTTGAGGATGCTAGCAGAGAAGGTAGCAAATGGTGATCATGTGATCGTCAGATGCTGCAACCAGTTATAAATGTGAACCAAGTGCCAAGTGCCCAGCTCATGATCACATGACAATAAGGGTGCTGGGATGGCCAAAACTCTGACGACTGGTCATAGCCATTCATTTAGTGCCATTGTAACTTCAAATGGTCACTAAACAAATGGTCATAAATTGCAGATTACCTGTATATCTTTCCAGTGATGATAAGCTTCTGGGCTAATAGGTGTCATCTAATTACAGTACCTGATATCCTGACATTTCATCAGCAGTTGTGGCTGGCATTTTCTGAGGTGACAGCAATCTACTTTGTAGCACATTTCTCAGATCTAATTAGACCATAACCTATTACTCTGGAAGGTCATCACTATTAGATTAACACTGGCTGTGAGAGCCTGCATCAGTATATTAGCATAGTTTTATTGATGAGAATTGAGAAGAAAATGTCTGAAATAACATTAATTGCATTGGGTATAAAAAGCAATTTGTGGAGGGGAGGTTAAAGCTCTGAGAGTTGCCAGTATGGAATAGTATTCTTCTGGATGTCCTGTCACACATTCTTTTATCCATAAATATTGCTAGTATACTTCAATTCATTGTTTATATATTTTTCGTAGCTCTTCTAATTATGTTAAAGAATTGAGTTTCTTAAATAGTTTTCAGTTTTATCTTGAGTTGTGACTCAATCTTATAAATGCTAACATGTTTCAAAGCTTATTTAAATA
Organism: Pantherophis guttatus; assembly: GCF_059756535.1. Taxonomy (NCBI): domain Eukaryota; kingdom Metazoa; phylum Chordata; class Lepidosauria; order Squamata; family Colubridae; genus Pantherophis; species Pantherophis guttatus. The sequence goes on along the minus strand of NC_142065.1, from coordinate 186,365,399 downwards.
TGTAATGTTTTCTATTAACTAAATATGTGGGCCTTTTGTTTTGTAGAAAAATTATTGTTTATTACCTGCTACAAGCAATGATAGATCTTTCTGAAGATAAAGAATGCGTCTCTTTTCACCACTTAAAAAAATTAAGGAAAAGTGATCTGTAATATCAATAGACTGAATTCAGATGTATCTTTTACAGTTGGTGTAATCATCAGTAAAACTATATTCAAGCAAAAATGTATGTGAATCAACTTCAACTGTTGTCTGATTCTGAACTAGTATTATATTAAGATTTTTGTAATGATAAAGGAAACAGCAGCTGAAGTGAAGCAGGATCATTATCACTTGTCAAGTTTTGGGAATGCTACATATGAAAATAAGTTGCAGATCTTAACAAGTGTGACATTCATTCCTCACCTTTTATTCTAGCAAAATTCCAAATATTGGGAATATACCATATGTCTTAACTGCTATAAACTGCTCATATCTTGTGGCTGTTTGCATTTTGACTAGATGCCAACTCATATCATAAACTAAATTGAGCTGGAGAACATGGACACACACGTAACTTCTTTTTCCATGTACCAATCTTCTTGCTAGATTGTAGAATCTTTTAACATCAATATGTACAAAAAATGGTATGACCACTGGAATCTTTGAAGATTTTCATGCCAAACATTTAAGTAGTAAGTAGCAAAACATGACCATCAAAAGATGTAGATTGCCCCATATCCTTAGTCCCAATTTAATTAGCTGTAAACAGGCAATCCTTGTGTGGGATTATTCTGTATATTACAAATGCCATGGTGACGCAGTGGTTAGAATGCCGTACTGCAGGCTAACTCACTGCTCATTCCAGGAGTTTAATCCTGAATGGCTCAAGGTTGACTCAACCTTCCATTCTTCCGAGGTCAGTAAACTGAGGGCCTAGATTGTTGGGGGGCAATTGTGCTAACTCTGTAAACCAATTAGAGAGGGCTGTAAAGCACTATGAAGCGGTCTATAAATCTAAGTGCTATTGCTATTTGTCTTTTTCTTAAATGTTTAAAACTTTCAATTCAATTATTAGGATTTAGGTGCTATGTCATTTTGGAAAGTTTTTTAAAAATATTTTAAGTATAAGGTATTGGTTATGTGTTAATAATTTGGTCTCTACATCTGTCATTTTCCTCTCTCTTTCCCAGATTTTGCTATACACTCTTTTCCACATTTTTTCCTAGCATTTTCCCACAACTACAAGGTCTACTGTTTTTCAGATCAACCAAGTATTGATCAATTTGTTTGTAATAGGAATTGATGAATTGATTTGCCACCAGAGCCTGATGTCATGGGCTGAGAGAGAATAACTGGATCAAAGTCATACAGCCAGTTTTTATATTTAAGGCGGGATTAGAACTCAGTTTTCTCGTTTCTAGCTGATGCTTAAGCTTTAGAACTACTAGATCAAATTGGGTTTCACTTTTTTTTCATCTGATAGCATCTAAATAGTTAACAAGATTTTGGATTCAAAGATACATCTAGTCCTCTAGTACAATGGTCCTTCTAATACTGCTAATCAATTACCGTTGTATTTTGTTTCTTTCAAATTTCCAAATTCTGCAAATATGTTACATTTGTAATGTTTTTCTGATGAACATTGAACCTTGTGTTACTGGTGTTATGAATGTAAATGTGGAATGATATTTGCTTTTGTGAAGATTTTTTTTAGTTGCTGTGTAAAGATACTTGCTTTCACTTAGAGCAGCATTTGAAAGTTTACATACATCTATATTTATCAGACTTTCAAAATAAAGTATGAAAAGGGAGTAAATACAATAAGCCTAAAAAAATTAAAACACAACAATACAAAGAAATTAAAGACATGTGATAAGAAAAAGAAACCGCCAATTCTAGTTGACATCAATATCAATATCTTTCCATGCTTGTCTTTGCAAACTTTTCTTGTTTTATGCAATGTCCATACAGTGTCTTCCTGTCTCCTTTTGAGGTTCTGACTTCAGATTCATTTTCTTTATCAAACATAGCTATCTTAGTTTTTAATAGATTACTTTTCAGGTCCATGATCCCTGTTGCATCATATAGTTTAACTTCATTGCAAATTATTCAAGTTTTCAGCCCAAAACATGGCGTCATCTCCATACAAAGATATGTATTCATACTCTGTCTAATGGTAACATGACTATTCCTTATAGATTTATTTATAAACATAATATAATGAAACTTTTTCTATTACTATAAATATAAAACAGTAAAATATTTTAGTTTCTTCACAAGTCTTTTTCTAACTAACATCACTACACTAATTTAGTAAACACAGAACAATTTCAAACGATGGTAGAAATGAATTTTCAGGGAACTGAAGACAAATGCACATAGTAAACACAAGCAAAATGAAAAGACAAATGCACATAGTAAACACAAGCAACACAATACTACAGTAGTGGCCAAAATTGTGGAAACCCTTTGGGAAAAGTGTATTTTTGAGATTTGGTGGCTAATAATACCACTTTTTTGGGGGGGGAGTTTCAAGATAATCATATTCCTCTGCTGGAATAGCCTGGGAATAGCCCAGACCTTAACCCAATTGAAAATCTATGGAGCCGACTAAAGAAACTTGTTAGTCAGTAGCAACCCAGCAATAAAACCCAGTTAATAGAAGCAATCATTCAATCTTGGTTTCACATAACAGCTGCAGTACTAAAAGACTTGGTTCACTCTGTGGGAAGACGTAAGGCCATAATTCATGCTAAAGGTTACCCAACTAAGTGACGTGATAATTTTTGTATATCTCATTTTTTCTACGTGTTTCACTTTTCTTCTTTATACTGTAACTGCTATTCTAATAGCAAATCCTTCATAAAAGTTATTGCATTACATTCTTGATTAAATTATCTTTCCATTGATATATAATTTTATGGTACTACTCCAAAAAAGTGGTGTTATTAGCCAGTTTTAGAAAATACACTTTTCCCAAAAGGTTTCCACAATTTTGGCCACTACTGTATATTTAAAAAAGAACCATGAAATTAAAATGAATTTGTATCATTTCATAAAATATTAATCACAACAAATTTTACAACATAGATTTGTTTTTAAATGGAAGAATTGTCCATGAAAGAATAGTCATGATTTGCTAGCTTCAGAGATTGATTGTTCTCTAGGTGCTGTTTAATGTAGAGCCTACTTTTAAGAAGTATGTACTTCTAGTTGTTCAGGATGCACCAAGAAGCTGAAAAGGAAATATTCATGATTTAAATAATCTCATGTCAGTAATTCCCATCAACATTTCAAAGGACTGCTTAGTTTTAAAGTAATTTTGCAGCATGTAAATAGATGTTTTATTTTATTTAGTTGTTATACCAGAATAGATTAAAATATACTGACATACATAAGAAATAATATTTATGGAGTAGCTTTGTAGAGTGATATGGGCAGTATATAAATTTAATAGATAAATAAACATCAACCTTGCAAAATTCCTACAAGATTAAAATATTTTAAATGGCGCAATATTCATATCCCAATTTGAATAAGACACTTAAAAATAGTTGGGATTTGGCAGTGAGTATAGTAACAGCATGGCTTTGGAGTAAATTACTTGTCATCTGCATATATGTTTATGTATGTTATCTGTTGGTTTTATCCTGATTTTTTTTTAAAATTATGATCTTTGATATGGGGAAGGAGCTAATTAAAATTCATCAGTTAATGCAACAATTTGGTAAAATACTGTATAGATAAAATGTGTACTTGACATTTAAATGATTTTTAATTTGGGAATTGGATTAATCCAAAATTAAATATAATAAATAAAATAATCCCATTAGAAAGGTACAATATCTGAAAGAACCCTTATAGATTAACTTTGCCACTTCTGGTAAAAGATACATATGAAGGAGTATATTTCTAGATCTTAAACTTTGTGTGGATAAAGAAGAATTTCTTCAACTTTTTGTTTTTTTCTGGATCAGCACTATCAGTCCCATGAAAATGATTATTCAATTCCCTAAATTATATCTGGAGGCACCCATGTAGCAAATGGATGAATGAATCAGCACATATGAATTATAATTCCGTACAACTGTATTCCCTATCAATAAATGCTTTTGAATTATTTTTACTGAATGGAGATGGGTTGGACTCGGTGGCCCATTCCAACATTGACATTTTTAGAATCAGAGCAGTAATTCAATAGTACAGAACAAGTATAAGAAGTCAAATAGAGACTGGCATCAACCAAGTTTATGCAATCCATTAAATCTTAATATTTTTGTTCTAAAACTCATACACGTAATCCTCCACTTAGGACCACTTTTGGGGCTAGAATTTCCACTGTTAAGCTGTGCAGATATAAAGCGAGATGTCTTGTGACTGCAAGTGCAATCTGGTACTCCCCATTTTCAATGTAGCCCTAAGACATATGGGTTATTAAGAAGAAAGGCAGGAATCCCAGGTGCAGAGCATGAGAGTGCTGTTAGGAGGTGGAGGCCTGGAAAGGTTGGCCATGCATGAGTTGGAGGGAGTGCATTGTGTTGTGAACTCAGGGAGGCCAGAAAAAGAATATGCTGCATCTCGGGCTTCCTGGCACTCCATGCTCTGGGGCTGCAAAAAACTCCTGAGCTACAGCATAAAGCCCAGCTGCAACCTGGCCCAGCAGTGCAGCACAAAGGGACTTCCACAAAGCTGTTGCAGCCCATGAAGCTTCAGTCTATTTTTATGACCCTTGCTGACTTGGGACCTGCTACCCTAGTTGACCTTTGCCATCTTTTTCCTCTTGCTGGTGGCTGAGGATTTAGGCACTGGGTGTGGCTGAACTTGCAAAACTCGCCTGGAAGGGCCTCCTGCAAAGACTTCATCATGGAAGTATCGCCTTTGCAGCAGGTGCTTCCAGGGGTGAGCTTTGCAGAAGGTGCTTCCAACAACAGCTGCATAGTGTGCACTGAATCTCTGGACCACCTGTGTCCTCACTATCCTCCAGTTCTGCCACCACCCTGAACAGTACCTCCCACACAGCTTCCATTTTTGCTGGGGAGTTGATTCTGGCTCTCTTGCCTTGCCTGGCAATGGAGAGCGCTTTGCTGTCTCACTGCTTCCTTTGCAGCCAGGCCTAGTCACCTCCTAGGGTAAACAGGGCTTTGCGGTTTTGCAGTTCTCACTGCACATCCGATGGCTACACCCTCATCCAGTACCTGAATCCTAGCCCTGCACAAGAAGAAAATGGTAAACATAAGCTTTGGGAGGTGGCAGCAGCGGGGAGCAAGGATATGTAGTGCAGGGCACCCAAAAGGGCAGAGATGGGACTATAGGTGATGGTGGGGAGTCCCTGTAGCTTTAAATGAGGGCGGCCCCAAATTTTGATCACATGACTGCAGGAAAGCTGCAATAGCTGCAACTTCAGGGACTAGTTAGTCATCTTTTTTTTCATTGCTGTAATAATTTTGAATGACTGCTGAATGAATGGTTCTTAGTTCAGGACTATCTAGGTAAATTCAGCCAATTTTTGCAACATTTACAACTTGGCATGTGTGCAGCTAAACTAGACTACTATGTCTTGTTTACTGTTTGCAAAAACAAAGCAAAGCAAAATAAAGTTATGACTAACTGGAATTGACAAATACACCTCTGTTAACCTCTAATGCCATTCTGTGCATAGTTGGAAGCAAGTTCCATGTATTCAATGAGATTTATACTCTAATAAAATTTTCCAAATGGATATTTATTTGTTACTGTTTCTTAGAGTAGAACTAAATAATGATTGGAAAGAAGAACACAAGGAAATAACGAACTCTTAAAGTAAAAACAAAAAATATTACCAGGAACAAGCATAGTTGTAATGTGTTCTGGAGTCTCCAGGCAATCTACATTACTTCTTTGGAATGACTTGCTATAATTCATCTGGAGATGGCTGGAGAAATAAGTAATATTTAAAATATTTAAAAACCATACTTAAAACTCTTTGGTTTACATTTTATAGAATTAAAATGATTAAATTAATCATGAATAATAAAAATAGCCCAATCCAAACCTAGCTGTTCCAATTCACAAATGAATGCTTCAGATATGCACAGGCTCATAACTAGACAACTCATTCAGAAACATCTGTGATTAAAGTGTGTCAATGGGGCAGGGTGCAGTTATGAATTGTTTTATCACGGAGCTTCTGATCTAAAAACAAGATAGGGCCACCATGAGTTTCTGAGGTATTTGCTCTGGGGCCACACTTTTATGCCAGAAGAGTTTTCACATGTAAAAATATTGCCATATTAAAATGTTTTCCAAGTTGATGAATCAGTATTTTCATCTCTAAATCTATTAGAATCATCTGATGCTTTTATCGCATTGTTTTACATTGCTTCTTGCTTCCTGTTGGCCACGGAAATCTTTTTATATTTTAATGTTCAGTACTGCTGGAATAGGAAGTTGGTATTTTTCAGAAAGATATAAAAGTAACAATGTTGGCAGAAGACTGACACGCAGTATACGCTTATGTTGCCTAAGCATGATGATGCTGATGAATAATAGTGTTTCAGAAACCTACTTACCTGTTCCAGGCGTTATTTTCCCAAAATTCATAAACAATGAAACAGGATTTGCCTGAAAGTTTCTGGATAGAAACACTAAAATATAAGCACAAAATTTATTTGAATAGAAAACAGCCCAAATTGACATTTATTTAAAAACATTTATGTCTGTTTTTCATCTTTGGATTGGTATAGACCTAGTGACAATGCTTAGTTTCTTTCTGTAATATTAAACTAAGTTAAAGCTCACCTTTTTTTATTACCATGAGATTGATATTTTAAATAAATCATTCCCAGCACTACAACCTCATATAAAACTGATTGAAAGCCAAAATACATTCGCAATAAATGGTACAGTATTCAGAGGGATGTTGAACCTAAAGCTGAGCAGAGTATATTTTAGCAAAAAAAAAAATTAGTAATTTCTTGGCCATAGCATAACAGTCATGTGACTGTTTGTATATAACATAATAAAAACTTGACATTCGAAGTTAAACTTTTCAATGAGGAAATATGTGAACATATGCATTTTCATTGAAACTTTAAAAAAGTGAAATTCTGTTAGTTTTTGGAAAAAGGAAGCATTGAATCTAACCTCCCGAAAACTGATGAATGGGAATTCATAATCTTGACACCTAGAAACTGCACAAGGCATATCCTTATCCACACAATTCCTTATTCAATTGGTAAAATTTGTAGGAAAGCCTATTTCCTTGGGTATTTGGCCCTCAGCTAAATGAAATGGAAATAGTCATGTCTTACGTTCAGCTACTTAATTACAACAAAATGTCAAGTTTGAGAATTGCCAGCAGATGGCACCATATACATGGAAAATAATACATAAAATTAAATGGAAATTCTCCTAGTTTTCTGTATCATCATCAGATTACTGATAATTATTCTCTTACTTGGATAATAGTTTCTAGTAAAAATGTTGTAGCTGACACATCTGAGGAATAAGGCCACTCTATTCAGCCAGATTTATTCCCAGGAAAATAAAGATTGCCTCTTCTATCTTATTAATGGCTGCTGTCCCAGGTTACTATGGCCTGACATTTACTATGGCCTACTGTGACATTTATAAGACAACAATATAATGGAGATACTACATTTACTGAATTAGTCAGCCTAGGATGTTTTATAAATGTTCTTTATTAGTGATTTCCACTGTCTCCCAAAGTGCAATCTTCCTATAGTATAATGACCTGCATTTGTCCACCCCTTGAGAATAACATACTCACTGCAGACATCCATCCTGAGAAGAGGCCATATCTACATACTGCTTTAGAGCAAAGCGGAACGACTCTAGTTGTTCTGTGATTACTGACATCTCACGTTGAACAATCATTATTTGCTGGCAAAACAGTAGTGCAATCTGATTAATTGACATTTATACTGTCATCAAATTATCTTTTTTTATTTTTAAACTTATTCTGAGATTGTTTTTCTAGTTCTTCCTTGCAAGCCACATTATTCTGGGTCCATTCAATATGTCAGCCTTTCCCCCCCTAAAGATATATATATTTTTTGTATTATCAATTCTGGGTTTCTCTTTCACATGCTATCTTGTTTTATGAATTCAACATGTAAAAATGCTTCTAAAGCTTACTTCTAATATATGTTTGTCTAGGCTTTTAAAGCAGCTTATTCAGCTAGAATGCACACAAAGTGTCAAGGTAAATAGCTATCATAGGAAATATTTAATCTGTTCATTGATTTTAAAATGGATCAGTCAATAAATGACTAAGTTTGAACCCAGCTCCAAATGATAAAGCAAAAGCAAAGTTTTTCATGTTTGAGTGCAGGAGTAGAGCAACATGCAAATAAATAAACTTGTGTGATTCTTGGATCATGTTTCTAGAAAGCCTTTATTAGAAACAAGTGCTACAAAAAATTGTGGATTAAACAGAAGATGCCAGCCTTAGCAAGTCCCAGAAAAGATTTAGAACTCTTCCTTCTGCTTTTCCATTCATATGTATTCTATGGGGTGGATTTGGGAAATATTACTTACAGATTTAGTATTTCCTTCTGAAACATCCTCTTCTAGTGGCTCGAGCTTTAGGTCCTTGTCAACCGATAAAGGGAAAATACAAAAGTGTTAAGTGTTATCTAGTGCTTTAACAATCGTCACTAATAATGAAAAATCACTAATACTGTGATTCCTAATCTATTTTGGTAGAAAATATATAAAAATGAAGTGGAATTAAGGGTATTGAAAAAATTATTGTCCCCTGGATGCAGTAGCTTGTATATGGAGATAAGTGAGAAGGGCTCCATCTATGGAGATTGCTAGAATAAATACAAACATTTCTATCATCAGATCATTTCAACACAAGACTATGCCAAGGGAGCATCATATCCCGCCAAGTAGAGCCCTCTTCTGATTTATGGCTGACCATAAAAGCCAATTTTTATGGTCAATAAATTTCCTCTTTCAGAATTAAAAACTAGTTTTGTCTGGAATTGGTTGAAGATGGTCCACATGACAAACATTAGGAACTATGGTGCTGCAATGATAAAGCAAACAACAGTAGATAAAACATGTTGACAGATGGTGATACATTAATAATTTCAGCTGGTCAAATCTGCAGTAAAATAGGATTTGCAAAGGGTGGTAGATTAGAAGATAATCTACTTGTAAAATATCACTTTTTTAAAATACGGATTAAAAATAAGTATATCCTGGACAATCAAGATGCATCCTTTCTCTCAAATGCAATACATCATGCCTCCTGGAACTTCCTTTATGCACGCTGTTTAATAATTAATAAAACTTTACATACTCTATGGTGAAAATCAATAAAGATATTAAAAGAGCAAGAGTATGTCTTAATTTGCTCTGAATTCATTGTGTACTTTTTGTAACATACTAGTTTTTGTTGTGTACCTGCTCAATGGCAAAGAACAGATAGATAGATAGATAGATAGATAGATAGATAGATAGATAGATAGATAGATATAGATAGATATAGATATTCCTGATACAGATGTGCCTTTTCTTGAACTTATTTTTAAATAAAACTTCCTTTCCCCCTATTTTTTTTTTAATTAAGTCACAACCCCTGTTCTAATTCACATCATATTCAAACTGGATCTTTCTTTTGTCAGCTTCTCTCACCACATAAAATTTGATTCCGTTGTATTCTGTGGTTGGAAAGTTGTTCTATCAATAAGTGGATGAACAGACTCTTAAGTGCTGGAGGTAATGGACATGCCTTGTACTGTGCTGCTTTTTGGTTTAGTGAAAATATATAAAAGAGTTAGTGGCATGAAGGGGGTCTATAAAGAGTACACATCAATGTGTCCTCTTTCTAGAACAAAGTAAACTTCAGAGATTCTTAAAAGAAAGAAATCTTAAACACTGAATGAATCCTATTTCTTACAGAAGCTTCCAGTAGCAAAGAGGGAGGTAATGAAGTTTTCATGCACACCTTCTGTTCTAGCTTATCAATCAGCTTCTGAAGTCTGTTTATTTGGCTCATCCACTGGTTGTCCTCCTTGTGCAAACCTTTGTAAAACATACATACCTGAATTGAAAACATGATTGAAGATTGTACTTGCTTAATAAGACAAACTTTTATGATATCTATGTATTGTTTCTTGGCGAGGGAAGGGAATTTTTGTTTCACTGGACAAGTGATGCAAGTAAAGTATAAATCCCATTTTGATTCTGTCTTGATTCAAATCTTTCTACTGCTGCTTTCTTTTGCAAATGTAGAAATCTCATTCCTCATAGATTGCTTGCACTGTATCAAATTTGCCGCCCATCCCTGAATAAATATTAGTAAAGATAAATATAACTGCAAGTTTAATTCAAGCCCTCTAAATTTTTTGGGGCAGCCATTTTGTGGTTTGCTGTTTTCTTCTGTTTTTTAAACCCTCCTTTATCACCAGTAATCTTGGAATTTATTATTTATGCACACACATAAATGACTTCTTATTTAAAACACTGCACAGCAGTTTAAAACTCCAAAATAATTCCTCATTTAAATTCTAACCAGGATCAACTTTGCTTAATTTCTGAGAGCAACCAAGGCTAGGTGTCTGCTAAAGTGAGTATTGGTGGGAAGGGAGAAAATTCCTTCAGAAAGTCAACAAGAGGCTTGCATCAACCTGCCAATTGTTCAGAAGGAGGGAGATACAGTATATGTTCTCCACATCCAACTATAGTAAAAACAGACCATAAAGGTGGAAATGGCATTTTCATCACAGTGGGTTACCAGGATGAATATAAGTGGCTACTTCAAATTATTTTGTATACAATATATTTGTTTCTGAATATATTAAGATGTATATCTAAAAATATCATAATTCAAATACTTAAAATATTCAAATATTTTAAACCCTGCAAGACATTTAAAGTTGTTGCGGACATCTGGCAGATATAAAGCCAGTACTGTACACAAACAATGTAAATATTAAAAATGATCAGAATATAAGAAATGATCGATTATATCCATTTTTTAAAAATGAAATTTATTTCTTCATTTTATATGACGTCTTACTTGCACGAGTTTTAAAGAATGAATAAACAATGGTAAATGTTAAACAATATTACCTGGGTTCAAAAGAGGACTAACTGGAGAAAAACTATTATTTCTCTGGACCCTTCGACCTGAACGTCTTCCTGGGTGTTGTATTTTGAGCACCTCTGGCTTCTTTGGAACTTGTCTTTAGGGAAAAAAATGCATAAAGCTGTTCAGTATTTAAATTATTTGTATTTTTAATCTGTTTGCAACCCTTTACATAGACAAACCTTGTTAAACTTTCCCATTGTTTTTGTTTGTCACAAAATTGACCCTAAATACACTTGTTATCAAAATAAAAACCAGGCAAGTTAAAAACAAAACCAGCAACAAGAATACAGCTCTAGATAACATTATTTCTATTTCTATACTGAGTCAACATGATTATATAAAAAGTAACAGACCCCAATATATTTATTATATTTACATCTTTATTTTTATCCCGTCTTAAGCAAGGAGATCAAAATAGGATTCTGTCCTCGTATATGTTCCCATAACAATAGTACTGTGAGGAAGGATGAGAATGTCTACCTAAAGTCCTCTAGCGAGAATGAGAATCATGAAGGATCACTTTGGGAGTGACAATTTGCTTTGATTAAACTGTGGACCAGGCAATGGGACAGAAAGCTCCAAAATAGTTCCTTTTTAGTTCAAAGACAATGGAACCAGAAAAAAGAACAGCTCAACAACACAAAAGCTCCCTTGACATCACTACCTGGACATGGATTCATTGGGAAGGAAGAGTCTTGAAATAGAAGGAATAGTTAGGGAATAATTTGTGGGCCTTAGGTACTTTCAAGCAATCTAACTACAAATCTCGGGGCAGGTTTTATTTTGTAGAAGTACTAGCAAAGTGTCATTCTCTAAATTAATTGAGCAAGACATTGGTCCATAGCAGCTTTCCTAAAATAATTTCCACCATGCTGCCACTGGGACACTATAGTAAGAATCTTACTGCTCTTGGTGGGTTTGTTCTTCTGTGGTTTCTATGGCACATTCCATGGAATTATGTAGAGACTGTAGTTGATTCAGGGTTTCTTTTAACAAGAAGCGAGTCACAAACTGTTCCAACGTAGAAGCCTCTTGATAATTCTAAAGCAAATAGGGAAAACTGCTAGTAAAAAAGAAAAAGCTTAACATTTCTCAGCTACAAGCACTTTCTCCAAAATAATAGTTTCTTACAGTCATAATTCTAAAATCTGATATGGTATGTTCCAATTGTTATTCCAAATGGAAAATTGGGGAGAAAATTAACAATGGTAAACCATATTTACATTTTTTCAAAAAAAATTATGTATGTTTCAAACTAATCATCAAGAATCAGCCTTGTGGCAAGGTAAGTGGCCCTCAAAGAAGGTTAAATCATATTAAATCATAATATGGTTAGTTTAATTTTGCTTATTGTGTTGTCTGAATTCCTCCATTGTAGATTGTAAACCATGATTTATGATATTATTCAACTCATATGCTTGGGGTTTGTTCAACCAATCATGGTAAACAGCAACAGTATGAGATACTGTGACTCATTCAACTATGATTAAAACAAGTCAATAAGTAAAAACTTATTTTCGACTGTTATTTTGCATTCTTGTATCTTGTATTCAAGATTTGCTTTATTTTAAGATTATTGGAATATAAACTTTTAGTTATTTATATTTTCACCTTGTTGAAGCAATTCTCAATCAAATAACTTGGCATATTTATCATCACAAGGAAACTTGAAAAAATGTTAAAGGCAAATTAACATTAGGACATGCTTATATTCCAATGACTTTTAGAAGCCTTATAGTGAAAAATAACCAAATGACCAATTTAAAAATCAGTAAAATACAGATTTGTAATTGCTAAACTTAATGTTAAAAAATATATCTACCTCTCATTTAAAACGGAAAAGAATTCAGGAACATTGATCAAAAAGTCTAGTACTATAAAACCTCACCTGAATTCTCAATGAATGATTCTTGAGGAAAGCATCTTCCCCTTGAAGATGCTTAGCCTTACCCCCTTCCACCCATCCAAATGATAAGTGGCTCTGCCCAATTTGTGAGGTTTCTGATTAGATAAAAAAGTGAAGTTTGCCATCTTTTTCAATATGAGACTTGCTACAAATATGTGCAGCACTTTAGCTGTGACCTTGGTGAGGATGTAGCAGGGTTGGGATCTTCCCGGATCCTATTGGCTGCTTTTAATAGGTTACTTACTGCTGTTCCCTCCGCTCTGCAATTTATCCATCAACCATGCCATTTTTGTTTTCTAAGCCAGTGGGCCAACACAAACAAATGTCCTAGAAGGAAGGCCATTTTGTGAAGCAGTGCAGGCCTTCACCACTCTACCCTTGATCTGCTAAGCATTCAACTTCCTACCCAACACACAGATCATCTGAAGATGTTGTAGGTGGTACATGTGATGAGCTAAGGCATTTCAGTAAAACAAGAATGGAAACTTGTCATCTATCAACTTGCCTCCTCACCCATCCCCATACATTAAGGAGAGTGAATCATGGGTGTCTCACTTGCAAAAACTCCATTAATAGCCACATCCTAATTTGCCCCACCGTGAACTATTAAGATAACCACACCTGTCAAGTCAGACTAAGGCGCGGCTATGAGGATGGAGCAAATGATGCTGGCATGCTCATAGATTGGACGAAAATGTGTTCAATCAGTAGTCTGAATATATTCTTTATGATTTCAAATGGTTTTTATATCAGCTTGTTTCAGTATGTGTTGTATAATTACAAAATCATAGCAGTACAATAATACCATTCAGTGAATAGCAATCAAATATAAACTATCTTAAGTTTCACACAGAAAGCAAGGAAGAGTATAACATTTTTGTTATTACAGATTTTTTTTAAAAAAAAATAGGCCAGAAGTATATCTTATTTCTCTTCTGTTTGTGGTAAAAGATTAAGCAGTTATTGAAAGCCCAGTTGTCGCTCATCTTAGAAATTGTCCACATTAATAGATAACAGAAGGCATATTTTTCACAAATATTTATTTAGCACTCATGAACATTAATCAAGCCTATAATACTACCAATCACAATAGCAGTTATTTCTACCGTTAATTGGGAAGAAAAATCCTGAGAAATTAAATTACATGTCCCTGTTTTTAAGGTGAAAGCAACTCTGCATGAAAATATTTGTGGCTGATATTTGAAAGTGTCAGAACTCATTTGTACAAGTAAAGCTAATTTCTGTCTTCCTCTATTTGACAAGGCTGTCTGTAATTAAATTAAGGATGATGTTTCTGGAAAACATAATATAATTGCTAGTGGCTTTCATTCTCTAGACATGAGGCTAGAGCCATAAGGGAGAATGTTGCTAGAAACAGACAATAAGACTTCTTTTTCAGTGGACTACAAATATTTGAACTAATTGTACCTGAATAATTATATATTTTGTGGCAAATGAATGAAGAAAGATAGATTAATTATTAGGAGATCTACCTTTCCTGTATAAAGTTCAATAATATAAAAGGTGTATTTACATCCCTTACTTAGGGATGATCAGAGGATCTTTCAAAGTCTGCCAACATCACAATTTGTCCCCTGGGCCAAGAATTTTGCTTTGAGAATTACTGTACAAAATTGTTTTCAATCATGCTGATTCTATTAGAAAGAAATTGTTTTTTTTCTTCTTCAAAGAAGAACAAATCCAGGAAAGGCTGCAGCTGATGCACAAACCAAAGCTGTGCAAAGGTTCTCCTAGTCACAACCTGATCCTTTTCCTTCTGGTTTGCTGTGATCCAACTTTTCTTAGAATTGATAGTGTCTTTGAACTTACTGCACCCTAAAAAAAATGTAAAGGATATCAGGCTTTGGATTTTTCTTCCTTTCCAATCTCCCTATTTGTTTATATATCCTGTTGTTGATGTTGCTTGAGGAAAACAGTGATTCATTTGTAAACATATACTCAGCTGTTCTTCAGGTTTAGTCTCTAGCATCTCCAGTTCAATATGCAGGAAGCCTTTGACTTATTATCACAATTGAGCACAACATTTCTGTTGCTAAGTGAGACAATTGTTAAGTGAGTTTTTGCCCCATTTTATGACCTTTCTTGCCACAGTTGTTAAGTGAATCACTGCATTTGTTAAATTAGTGACATAGTTGTTAAGTGAATCTGGCTTTCTCATTGACTTTGCTTGTCAGAAGGTCATAAAAGGGGATCATATGTCCCCAGGACACCGCAACCATCATAAATATGAGCCAGTTGCCAGGCATCTGAATTTTGATCACATGACCATGGGGATGCTGCAACAGTCATAAGTCTGAAAAACATAAGTCACTTTTTTCAGTGCCATTGTAACTTTGAACAGTCACTAAATGAATGGTTGTAAGTTGTAGACTATGTATAATCCTAGGTAGTCTGATTGTGAGGTTTGATTGTGAAAGTCCTCCGACTGAAATCTGTTGGAACCACTGCTGGTCAGTATTTACAATATTTTTCTATGTGTGTCATTTCTTATCCACAGTATGAGATTACCTCAGACATTCAAGTGAAAGGGCCATGTAGCACAATGTAGAACTCAGCCTTGAGATACAGAATAGTTGGCTTCCAGGTGAGGTTCAGTGGCAAACAAAACATGGAAGGAGCAGAGATGGCATTGTGCTGGAGATTGGTAGCCACATGGCAAATTTTGATTTGTATTAGTTCTTATTGGCAGGCCTTTTCTGCTTTGGAGCCTGCACTATGGAATCTTCCCCCAGGTAAGGTTGACTTCGTGTCTTCTGAGCTTCTGTAGGTCCCTTAAGATCTGGTTAAACCAGGGGAGAGGTGAACAAGTGAGGTGGCTCCATTATTATTAAGATTCCTTTGTCTGCTACTTCTTTATTCTTGCTTTGTTTTTATAGTCTTTTATGATTTAAATGTTTAATAATTAATAAAGATAACAGTTTTTAGTGTTTGTAGGGTATAATTACAATATCTTGCAAATTTGATTGTGCTTCTTTTCCCTTCTTTGTTATATTCCAGTGAGTGAGTGAGGAGTCATTTGAGTCTCTTCTTAATACTCTCTGCCTTCCCAGGAACTGAACATTCAAAAATGCATACAAATACCATTGACTGGTGCTAAAGTTTGATACGGGTTGCTGCCAGCATCCTAGGTATCAACCAAGTATCTTCTTAAGATGTATGATGTTCCAAGTAGCGCAGTTTTTTGCAGTTCCGCTGGTGTTATTGCAGGAAGCTGCAATTTGCTGATGTATGTTATTAAATTCTTGGACATGGTACCAAGTGCCCTGATGACAATGGGTATCACTGTTAAATTGTTGTTATTATTATGATTATTATTATGATTATGATGATTATTATTGTTGTTATTGTTATTAATACCAAGTATTTTCGTTTTTGCTGTTATTATTCAGACTACAAGAAACTTGTTATAAATAGCCTCTTTCAACAACATGGTTATAAAACAGATATTTTGGAAAGTTAAGTATTGCAAACGACCTTTAAAATGACATTTTAAATAATATACAAGTTTCTTTCTTTCATTGTTATCTAATGGATGTCAATACTGTAGATTTGGATTGGAATATTTATGTATCAATATTGCAGCAAGATGATTAAAAGCATTGGTTCTATCCAAAGATGAAAGGGTATTTCAGGTAGTGTAATATCCTGTGTCAATGCTGTTCATCATTCCATTTTATCTAAAATGGTAAATTCCTTATAAATTGGACATATTAGGGGGAACAGCACATTGGGGACGTTAGCTCTGGTTTACACCTGCAAAAGATAGTGCTTCCCAGTGGATTCCTAATATATGAAGACCGCATTCTTTGCTCTTTATTTTTCCTGTATTTATTATCCCAAACAGCCTGTTCAGTAAATAGAACTGCAGTTGGCAATGTAAGAACTTTGTTAGATAGAGAAAGCAACTTTATGTGGTTGGCAGGTTTATAAGGGATAATAGATAAAATAACCAAAACAACAAAAGGGAGAGAAATAATGAGATGCCTCAATTATTTTGAAGGATAAAGCATTCCAATTTTAAGACATTGCTGTGGTAAAACCTTCTCATTTCTTCTTTGATCAGGCGAATTTTAAACTGACAGAGATGCAGGAAAAATCTTAGACCTATTGTTAATCTAATCACAGTTCTACTTTGCAACAGAAGTGACTCATAGCAATTCCCCTCCAGGATAGAAGTAATGAGATTTATATGCTACACTTATTCCCAATATCTCCATTACATATACAAGGACTTTCATGGGCCTTTGTCTTCCTTGCCTTGCATACTGTGCTTTGTAACACAATAGTAAAGCATTAGTCAAACATGATTTTGCCAGGTATCTTTAGCTATCTGATTCCTTCCTTTGAAAGTGAAAACAACACTAGCCACGAACAATGACAAGATGAAAACAAATACTGAATGTGCCAAGGAAATGAGACTGAAAAGTCTGTGGATCTTTGGGGGTTCTTGCAAGAAGGAATATCTGATGAAAATAGAGTACAATTCAACCTGTCTTGGTGAGAGTTTTAGTTATCCTTAAGTTGCTAATGAAACTCAGTCATATGTGAGGCAACTTTGAAATGTTCTATTCAAACAAAACCTTTGAAGGGATTTGAAGAAAAACAGAATACTTCAAAGTCTTCTGTTTTTCTTCAAATGTCTTCAAAGGTTTTGTTTGTTTTGAAAGAATAAATTCCTAATGCATATTTTTCATATTCAGGAAGGCATTCTATACCCATTTTGTACTGTTCTACTTCTGAACCACTGACTTATCATGCCAAACAATAATTGGTTTAAAAGTACTGTGAAGTAACATATGAACACATTGGTCCAGCCAATTGCAGGCCAGGCAAACTGCAGATATTCTGACTCTACCTTTTCTGTCATATAGACTCTCTCCCTCCAAAATGGCTGCTGTAGTTTTGGGAGCTTGAAGGTGGAACTCAGGGGTGGGTTCCACTTACCTTTACTACTGGTTTGCAGCGGGAGCGCATGCGCAGATCACCCCTGATGATGTTGTGGCGGGTGGGCGGAGCCTCCCGCCGGTTTTACTACCGGTTCTATAGAACTGGACAGAACCGGGAACAGATGGAACTCCAGGTGAAAAGGAGAAATAAAGTATATTTGGAAAGAGGACAGTAAATGCTGTCACAATATCTTCCAGCCTCTGCTTATTTTCAGAAAAAAAGAATCAGAAAGGGAATTTGATTCAAGGATACCTTATTTCCATGGATACCATGTCTTTCAAACATGGCAGCTTTAAGATGGGTGGACTTGCTGGCTGAGAAATTCTGGGAGTTGAGGTCTACTCATCTTAAATTGTCAGATTTAAAAAACACTGCTCTGGACAAATTTTAAAAAAGGGTTAAGGTTAACCATTGTGTTCTTTTTGTGTTAATTCAGCAGTATTATCTCTTAATCTTTTTACTTTTAAATTTTAAGAAAATTAAACTTTCAGCTATCAGTCTTCATTACTAAAATCAAGCTAGACTCCAAAAATATATTTTACTCTGTAAGGTTAGTTGATGAATAAAGAAGTGTGGTTACTTGGCCAATTAGAAGATAAACTTTGAAGCAGAGTGCCCATTTGAAGCTTCTCTTGGCTTGATCCATATATTTGAGGAATCCAGATGCTTTCAATTTTAGGCATAATCTTTGTGGGGAGAGATTATAAGAGTTCTTATACAAAATACGTAGTAACTTGGGATCATGAAGGAACCTAATTAATTATCTAATCAATAAATATTTAACCTGAGATTGATCAGCTTGACTCTTTTCCTCTCTGCTCCTGCTCTACCTAGTTACTGTGGATACTAAAATGTAAGTTTTATTCCATGGCTTAATTGAGCCCTTTTCAAGTAAATATGTCAATCAAGAAACACACTGACTGGGGTTATATTCCAACATCTCTCGATCATCTTTCTTTCAAGGCACAGGTGTGAATTAATGCGTTCAGTCTCAGATGAGAGTGTCTGAATAAGTGTTTCTTCTACCTGGCCTCACAAGAAGCTGTGATTACATGAGCAAAGGAGACAAATGTTACATTGGTTAAAAAAAAAATCCCTACCCCACTATACCTCATTATAGACTTATTGATTAGTTGTGACTCTACAATTGTTGCTTCAGTTTTGTTTTGAGTATACTAGAAACTGAGCCTGAGACATTTTTCATGAAAAGCATGTATTCTTTCACTAAAGTACAGAAATAAGTGAGATATTGGGTATCTTCCTAAAGTTATCAGAAAGCAGCATATTTCATTTTATTTCATAAATAATAATTTCCACGTTCCTCCTCCATACCATTTCAGATGAAACCTGAGAACCTAGTAGGCCCTTCTAATATTGTTGGACTACCTTATATTCTTATCTGATAATTTGATATACTGGTGGGAGCTAGAACTGTATGCAGTGATCCTGTAGAATAGATAAACATTTTCCAACTGTGCTGAGAGTCCCATTCAAATTAGAATTTAGTATTTGAAGTGATAAAAAATGTGAATTCATTTTATTCAAGGCAATAAAATGTATCAACTTTACATATTAATCTCAACATTATTTAGTATTTTGAGTTTCCATGCACCACTGGCTACAGTTAAGAAGAAACAGTGTGGGGGGGGGGAAATACACTGATATAATATATAATGCAGAGGATGGGTGTATGTGTCAATTTAACCTTGGAGCCTTGATGGAGCAGTGGACTAAAGCGCTGTTAAATAGCACTTAGCTGCCAGCTGCCTGCAATTACTGCAAGTTCGAATCTCACCAGGCTCAAGGTTGACTCAGCCTTCCATCCTTCCGAGGTAGGTAAAATGAGGACCCGGATTGTGGGGGCAATAAGATGACTTTGTATAAAAAAGAACACCGCTTGGGGGGGCCCCAAAAGCGCTACTAAGCAGGTATATACAAAAGTATGAAGGTTATTGCTTAATGCATTGTAAGCCGCCCTGAGTTTCCAGGGCGGCTTATTTATTGGTTCGATTACAAAATCGAACCAATAAATAATAAATAAATAATAAATAAATAAATAAATAAATAAATAAATAAATAAATAAATAAATAAATAAATGTCTATGCCCAGGCCCTAGAAATATTTCAAACAAACTGGAAAGAGCTGATGGAACTGGGATTGATGATCACTTTGTCCTCCATCTAAGCAAATATAGCAATTCTTTTCTCACAAAGCAAATTCTTATATACTTAAGCAATTCCAGCCCCCATTACATCATACAGTTGGAAAAATAACACAAGGAACCCTACTTTCTTTGTAGTATCCATTGCCTTCAGTATGGCTACATTGAGATCCTCCAAAGCAGATAGGACACTTTCATAAGCTCCCAGATGCTGGGAAAAATATTCTAAAATAAATAGAAATACAGAATGAGAAAGTGGAAAGATTGAAAAATCAAAATGGAGAGGGAGGGAGGGAGGGAGGGAGAGAAGAGCATAAGCTGGGTCACCCAAATCCTTTAGAATAGTAGTTTATAAAGGCCTTAATACTGAGTAAAAGTGGTAAATCCCTCTGAATGTACTTTGTTCTGGTTTTATTTTAGCAGTAGGAAAAGAAAGAAGGAAGAAGAGGAAGAATAAGCAAAGAAAGAAAACGTCAGAATGTAGTTTATGAAAGAGAAAGAGGGCAGACGGAGGGGTTTATATGCTTGCTTCAGAAATTATAATAAAGGTTAATTAGGAAAATCAGGGTGAAATACCTTTCCAAAAAGATTTTTATATTAAAACACAATGAGCAAGACATTTAATATAACAATGCAGTATTGCCTCTGTAAACAGATACAGACATATTCCTGTCCCCAACCAACACAATTCTAAAGTCATTGCATACATCCCAGGAAAATTTATCCACTAATGCATTAAAGAGCTAAGGGAACATCATACATTGAACTCCTTACTTTAATAATAAACAATAAACTTTCTCACAATCGTATGTTGCTCAAAGATCTGCTAAAGAGTAAAAATTTGATCTGAAGACCCGCTAAGATAAAATTACTGTGCATACATCTACTCCTGTAGTCTTACCATGTTTCAACATTCTCATTGCATTTATGACTTGCTTTTAGTCAAATTACTTCTTAGGCACTAACAATAAAACAAATGCAACTGGCCTTATTCAGACTCACTAGTTTTCTCTCTCCTTCTAGAAGCGATGAATTTGATTCTTTTATTTTAATTAAAAAAGAATTACTTACCAAAGAATTCTCCAGTTTCCAAGTTGCTGCAAGGAAAAGATATAATATAGAAAATGCATTGCTATTTTGTGAATTCTGTCATCAACTTCTTTTAATTAGGTTTGTACACCAACTAATAATTTAAGTGTGAGTTTGTAGGTTAATATCAAGTGTGCTTGACCAGTTTTTAATTTCTATTATGTTGATTTGCATGGATTAAAGTTTACATACAATTTATTTATTTCGAGCAAAATATGCAGCTCAATTGCATCTCAAATAAATTTTCCAAGTTTTCAAGCTTGAATAGCAAGTTTGAAGTATGCTTTACCATTAAATGCAAAATGGAACAGTTGAAAATGGCACAGCAAGATAATAACAAGAAACTTTCTCAAATAAAAGATGCACCTATAAATTCAATTTGCTGCCTTTCAGCATGAAGAGTACTTCAAAGACTCTATTTTTTTCTCTACCGAAATAACAACTTTGAAAGAGAATACCTGTCTCTTTCTACAGGAACTACAGAATAGAGAACTGGAATAAGCCTTAACTGATGTAGAAAATTTAGAATATAAAGAAATTGTTGACCTACTGGAAAATGAAAAATGTGGATTATAAAATGGATATGACAATTAACATGAAAATACAAATGACAATCCAAGATGTCCTGGACAGTGACTTTTTACAGGATTTACAAAAGAGGTTTGTTAAAGAAGCAACTTCTGCAATGGGATAAGGAAATCTGAAGAGGCATCAAACCCTATGACAATATCTGAATGAAATGATTAGGATTTCTAGAAGCAAAAGAAAGAAGTGCAGAGTTGGTTGGTTTCTATAATATCTGGGAACGCTTTATGGACTTTTGCTGACACCAGGGCTGAAATGTTAATGATTTGTAGATTTGTGTATGGATAAAGGATGGATTATTGAAAGAAAAGCTATTTTCATGTAACTTTATAGGGGGGGTGAAGAATTGCTAATTTTGTTTATATTTGTTGTAATGAAGCTTGGAAGTTATTTCTTTCAATCTTTTCTTTTTCCTCTTTTCCTTTTTCTTACACCTATTCACCTTCTTTTCTTTTTTTAGCTTGTATTATATTTTATTATTTTCTTCTTTAAAAAACTTTCAATAAATTTTATTTTTTAAAAAAAGAAATGAAAAAAACCTATACATATTTGCAGACAGAAAGGAGGACCAAAAAGAAGCAAATTCAGGAAGCAACCTCTCCCTCAGTTTATTTATTTAAACAGTTTATATGGTTGCCTATTTTATTCTTCTTACTCTGGGTAGCTAACAAGACCTTAAAAAAACCAAGATAGAAGACTTGAATAACAAAAAATAGAACCATAACAACAACAAAACCATGAGAACCATGTACAATGGGGCAGAACCCACTAAAAACAATTTCTTGCTCAAATTGTATATGGCAAGCTTGCTTAATATCTTGCCCCCACACCTGGGAAAAGAACCAGGTTTTAAAGCCTTCCTAAAGGCTAACAGGATGGAGGCCATCTATATCTCTGAGGGAAAACTGTCCCAAGAGGGCAGGTTCTGGGACAGAGAAGCATGGGCCTTTGTGCTCTTGTTCTAATGATATATCTATCACAGAGTTCCCCAACCTTTCTGGCTTTGTGGACCGGAATGGGGGAGAGAGGGGATGATTCCCTGCAGCTCTATTTGCACAAGCGGTGTGTATGTGTGCCCAATGCTCACACAAATGGAGCGCGTGTGCACCAGTGGTGGGATTCAAATTTTTTTACTACCGGTTCTGTGGGCGTGGTTTGGCGGGTGTGACATGGCTTGGTAGGCATGGCAGGGGTAGGATACTGTAAAATCTCCATTCCTTCCCCATTCAGCAGAAGGTTACTGCAAAATCCCCATTTCCTCCCGATCATCTGGGACTCGGGAGACAGAGAATAGATGGGGGCAGGGCCAGTCAGAGGTGGTTTTTACCAGTATTCCAAACTACTCAAAATTTCTGCTACCAGTTCTCTGGAACTGGTCAGAACCTGCTGAATACCACCTCTGGTGTGCATGTGTTTGACTGCTGCTCATGCAAGTGGGGATGCGCATGCATACGCGTTTGCCTGCTATTTCCCCACCCAATTGCAACCACCTCATGGCCTGCTAGTGGGCTGTGGCCCAGAGGTTGGGGACCCCTGATCACACTGCAGTTGATCTCATTTTCTGAAAGGCAATCGCATTTTGGAAACTGAAACAACACACATTGAAGGGGTTACAAGGCAGATCTTGTACCTCCTTTTTTTCCATTCAAGGGAAACTAGTGAAACTAGAAGCAGGTTTACCGGTTAATAATGGCAATAAATGCTTTCTAAACATATTTTTCCCAATGGCTCCATTTGTAAAAGGGATAGATGCATATTTTGAAAGACAGTTGAAACTAATAATAAGCGTGTGTCAAAAGTTCCAGTCTGAACATCTGGCTGACTGGGCGATGAATCCTAATTGTAATTTTTAATGTGCTCTGCCTTAGAAAAATTCATATAATACAAATTCATAAAAATCTAAATTAGACATTCTATGGACATTCCATGACTAGAGGCAGATTAATGTGCTTGAAACAGTTGCTAAATGGCACATTTAGAATATCTATAGAACGGTACCATGAAAACCCCAATTATGTAGCCATGCCAACTAAAAAGAACCTTCCATGCCTAGAGCTTCTATACATGGCTACCTTCTACAGATTTCCCAATGTATGCTACTATAGCCCCTGTAAACCATGATAGGTGGTTTAGAAAAATGAAAAACAAACAAATAAATGCAGTCTACTATTATGGTGCTATAACCCTAACAACACTGTTACTTATGTGCATTCTTGAATGAATGGAGAACTTCAAAAATGTGCTACAAAAGCCTTCTCATTCTTCAATAGTGTGGAGAGCACTTCCCTATAAAGTTGCCAAGAATTGGACATGATTGAATGATTAAAACAACAACAGCCTTCTCATATTTACAAGCACATTCAACAAGCTTATGCAAAAGAAAAATGTTTTGACTGTTGGCCAAACCCACCTTTCCCTTTGATAGATTAAAAGAACACAGAATTAGCCATTTGACCAAACTATTTTCCTTTTATCTAGGGCAAAATCAAGTTTTTACATAGTTGCTTAAAACAGAAAGTGCTTCTCTCTATCTCAATACCTTTAGCAAGTTTTATTTTCAGGAAAGGGAGAACATTATACAACTTGCAGCAGTGAGCTATTTTCCATTTAGAACCACTATATTTTGTGTATATTAGGGTGGAGGCTTTTCTATTTTCTTTGAAGCAGCCTCCCCATGGTCTAGTGAGATGGAGGTCTGGTTTTCATCCAAAAGAGAGAAACTGGCAGCTGGCTATTTGAATGATAGTTTCATGACTCTTTATTCGTGTGGAAACCACCTCTTACACCAAAAAAGTTTTATCTTTGATGTTGTCTCCATCTTCTTCTGGGTCTGCCTCATGTTAACAAATAACAGAATAACTGAGTTGGAAGGGACCTTGGAGATCTTCTAGTCCAATCCCCTCCTGCAGGAAACCCTGTATCATTTCAGACAAATGGTTGTCCAATCTCTTATTAAAAATCTCCAGTGTTGGAGCACCCACAATTTCTGGAGGCAATTTGTTCCACTGACTAACTGTTCAAACTGTCAGGAAATTTCTCCATAGTTCTATGTCGGTTCTTTCCTGGATTAGTTTCCATCCATTGCTTCTTGTCCTGCCTTCAGGTGCTTTGGAGATTGACCCCTCTTCCTTGTGGCAGCCCCTCAAATATTGGACCGCCGCTATCATGTCATTTCAGTCGCATACCAAATTCCTGCAACCATTCTTCATACGTTTTAGCCTCCAGTTCCCTAATCATCTTTGTTGCTCTTCTCTGCACTAGAGTCTCAAGATTTTTTTTTATATTGTGGCGACCAAAACTGGATGCAATATTCCAGGTGTGGTCTTACCAAGGCATTATAAAGTGATATTGACATTTCCAACCTTCTGGTAAAAGAAGAACAATAGTTTAGCTTCCTCAAACTGTGCCTTTGCAAGTTCAGGATACCTGGAATGGACCACAAGAAAGTGGACCCATTCATAAAGACTGGGAAGCAAGCACTTTTATCCCCAAAGCAATCTTGAGCCTGGTTGGTATGAAAGAGACAGAGGCCCTGCTCACAATCCATGGCAAAGAGGCTTGAAGGCACAGCTGCTATTAATATATTAATTGCTACAGACGGGAAGGTAATGGCAGATAACAGCTGAGCTTCATGTCTCTAATCGTAATTTCAGATTGTCAAAGAGACTGATGTTGAGATCAGTTCTAGCAAAAAAGGGATGCAACATGAGTTTTCTAATTTGCATTTTTGAAAATGTTAAATGTTAAATATGCAATTATCACGTTAGACATGATTGACAGAGCTCTCTCCTGGACTTTGACCTTAAATGGGTTGCCATGGCTTTTTATTGCTATCTGCCAAGACTTGTGAAATTATAGCAGCTGCACCAAATGCAAACACCAAAGGAGAAATAATGCCACCAGCAAGATATTCATAGTATAACTACTTGCTAAGTCCAAACACAAAGTGTGTTTAACTTTTAAGGCTACAGATCTGGCTACAGATCTGGCCTACAAAAATCTGTACCATCACAGATGGGAACAAAGAGTTAATGTTCACCACAGAATATCATTATGCTGCCATCCAATCATCATTTGAATTTCTAAAGCCTAGATCTGGGAACCCTACAGAACTTAATATAGCCCAATAAAGGCAGCCCTACATACATAAAATACATGGATATTTTAATCACAGAATATGGTTCAAACTCAGAGCTGGTAACTTGGAAGACATGCTTATTTGGTTGGCGTATTAGTTAGATTTGTAGCTAAATCCAAATCCAGAACATCATCTCAACCGTTAATATAACTGCAGGACAACAAGTGGCTATGATTGTTTCCCATCAGATACCATAAAATGAGAGTTGTAGGAATTAGGACTCCTGTATGGAATGCAATACAAATAGGCACAGAGGTTTTTGTTTAGGGGCATCTCTAAATTATATTTAAATACAGATGCACAAGGAAAGCATGTGTATGTATGCATAACATTCTTCTTGGAATCCAATAGAATTTGTAGGGACATTCCTTCATCTTTTGAATTAATAGTGTCAGGGATGTTTATATGGGAGCAGCTTTACAATTTTGAAAGGATCCCAAAGGTGCTTTTCAAAAGGCAACTTGTGTTTTTTTCCTTGAAAACATTTCACTTCTCATCCAAGAAGCTTCTTTATTTCTCCTTGGATAAGAAGCAAAATGTTTTCAAGGAAAAAAACATGAAAGTCTAGTTGTCTTTTGAAAACACGTTTGGGACAGCCATAACCTGGATGACTGAGAATCTCCATAGACAGTTTTGGAAGGGAATTATTTTCCCTTTGCATAATAGTATTTTCAAAACATTTTTTTTTACTATTGGTCCGATAATGGTATAAATCACTGACACATCCCTATGCAAGCAAACTAAAATTCAAAATGGCAGAATGGCATTATAACAAATGGAAATAAAAAGGGGAAAGGCACTCTCTCGACATTTATATGACAAAAAACAATCCACTGTTACTCAGAGAGTATGGATAACTTTCCCACTCCACCCACCTCACTACTGTAGCCTGCATCCTTAGAAACATTTAAGGTTTATAGATTATGGATGAGGCTATTCATACATGTATTCATTTCATACATTATTTATAAAGCAGCAAGTTTACCTGACAAATCCATACCAGAAAAAGTCCCTGCCTCTGTGATTTCGAATTGATTATTTTAAAATCAATGCTACCTACTCTGTATTGTGTATGTCAATCTTCTGAAACAGTTGGTGAAGCTCCTCTATGCTCAGGATTCCATCCGCAAAGTAAGCCTTAAATTCATCAAAGGACAATTTGCCATCATCTGAAATCAGAGAAGGATTTGCTTACCCAGAGACATTTTACTCCAACTAATTTGAAGGTCATGACTTTTTATAAGGAAGCACCATAGGCTGTAATTTTTCCAGTTTATAAATTTCTGCATAAAATGAACTGCCCACCCCTCTGTCTCATACACAGATATAAGCTACATTATTATATTAGAAAAATGTATTTCTTATGACTGCAGATGGTCATTTTTGTTGTGCAGTGAAATTTGGTTGTCATATTCTTACAGACTTTTCACGAGTACTGTAGAGGTGAAGGGTTTTACAGGCACAGAAGTTGCATTGCCCTTGGGACCACCATCCCTGATTATTACAAAGATTACTGTAGATCACATGGAAAATAGCCAAAAGGATAGCCTGTGAAGAATCTGTCCTTTATGGAGTTTTTTTTTTTTTAACCAGTTGCCTTAGTGGTCAAATCAGCTCAAGAGTGCGAAGAGATGATCCAAAATCCAACACCTTCAAATAGTGTTTTACCAATTTATTGGGATTACAACTCCCAGAAATGCTACATTAACAATGGAGGTCTTCTAATCCAAATCCCTGCTCAGGCAGGAGACCCTACACCCATGATGGCGAACCTATGGCA
Source organism: Pantherophis guttatus (assembly GCF_059756535.1). Taxonomy (NCBI): domain Eukaryota; kingdom Metazoa; phylum Chordata; class Lepidosauria; order Squamata; family Colubridae; genus Pantherophis; species Pantherophis guttatus. The sequence continues at coordinate 186,337,685 of NC_142065.1, read as the reverse complement.
TGTGTGCCACAGGTGGCACGCAGAGCCCTCTCTGGGGACACGCGAGTCATCGCTCCAGCTCAGTTCTGCTGCGCATGCGCGCACACATCCTGCCGGCCAGCTGATTTTCAGGTTTCTGCCGTGCATGCGTGGGGGCGGGGTGCATGCGAGAGACATGTGTGCATGCATGGGGGCAGGGCACACACATGGAGGTCGTATGCACATGCACGGGTGTTGCGCACGTATGCACGGGGGTGAGGTACATGGGGTCACGTGCACATGCGTGGGGGATAGAGCACATACAGGGGTCAGCATGGATGCATGGGGGAGGAACACACATGATGGCTGTGCGCGCATTGCATTATGGGTGTGCACGCACTTTTGTGCACTTTTGGCACTCGGTGCAGAAAAGATTAGCCATCACTGCCCTACACTATTCAGGCAAATCATCCAGTATCTTTTGGAAAACCTCCAGTGATGGAGCACCCACAGCTTGATTCCTGTGTAGTAGGGCTAGATCTACTAGCCTTATTACACAAGAATAAATTCCGCTTATATTGTTGTGAATATTTGTTCCATCATCAGAAGCCATCAGTGCTAAATATTTGTCTACTAAGAAATTTTTGACCCATTTATTCTTTGAATGAGTGCCACAGTGAAAGGAAAATTCAATTTCAGTGAAAACTAAAAACGCAGGCTTTGCTGTACATGATTCATGAACAGAGATCTTTTCTGAAATGAAACTAAATGATCCAATTGTAGTATTTGAGGATAACCAATCTGCTATTAAAATGGCAACAAATTTGGCTGTGAAAACAAGATCTAAACACACTGATATTAGGTACTTAAATGTAAGGCAAAGTATACAGAGTAAGATGATACAATTGGAATATTGTATGTTGGAGAATAATATTGCTGATAGTTTTACAAAAGCTCAGGGCGCAATTAAACATAGCTCATGTTGTGAAAGTTATGGGCTAAGATTGTAAGCCATTATATATTGTCCTGTTAAAAGGGGAGTATGTTAGGAAATTGTTATTACCCAACTGGTTGGCCAGGAAATATATAAACCAACATTGTGTGTTTGTAGCTAAAAGTATTATATAGCTTTAAAAACTGTGTTGCATCATCATGCATCCTGATTGGCTGAGCTCTGTAGCCAATGTACTTAAGGAGACCTGAATTATGGTTTGTGTGAACACTACACCATTTTACCTGCTGATATCCTGTAAGTCTATATTTGATCTCTCTGCATGATCATTGCTTGATCATGGTTATTTATTGCTTCTCTAATATTTATTGAGTTTTTATATTGAACTGTGTTCCTGAATGAAACTAAAGATGGTCTGTTTTATTGTATTTTTCTACAACTGGTAAGAAGATTTTATATTGGAAAATATCCCTGAACTGATCTTTATCTCATTTTATATGTGTATGACTTGGAATGATTTTTGGACTATGATTTTGCTTTTTCCCTAAAAGCAAAATATTATCAAAATCCAGTTTTGTATGTGAACTGTTATTAACCACAATCATTCTCAGTCGCTTTTGTGTGTAAACTCAAAGGGTACTCTGCTCAATAACCCTCAACATCGGTTATTAGCCAAGAATATCCTTAATGACATTTACTTCAGGTACGCTAAAAGATAGCTCAATATTATACCAATTTCCTTTGCATCAGTGCTTTTTACCTACCTTCATAATCTTAGCTATCTGTTTTCTAAAGTGTTTCATTAGCATCTCCTCAAGTAGCCATAGAAACCTGTTCTGAGCAAGTAACATGATATTTGTTTTATCTGATAATTATGCATCAACGATTCTCTCAGCTTTTTTATCAGACTGCCATCCAACAGCTGGATTCTAGCTGTATAATGTTAAGTATAGCTGGAGTAAGATTTCTGAAAGGGAAGAAGATTTCCTTATACCGATATACTACACTTATACATGTAGTCCTCTTTTAGCGATTGACTCATTTACCACCATTCACAGTTACGATGGTGATAAAAAAGCAATTTTTAAAAAAATTATATTTTTACAAATACAAATCCTTGAATTTATGATCCTCACAGATCTGTAAAGCAAAGAAAACCTGAAATAAGATATTAAGCACAATCACTGGTTCTTTAGCAACCTCTTAACAGCCAGGTTGCTGGTCCCAATTTGATCACTAAACAAGGATTATTTGTAGAATCTTACATCATTTAGGTACATTGTATCAGAAAATACACAAGGATTTTAATATCTAATAAGTCTGTTGTTATAAAGCATAATTGTGAATTAAGCTAATGCAAAATAAATGTCCAACTGAAGCCCAGGTAGTATTATGCTCCTTCATCCTGGTTATGTATCTCCCAAGCAGCATGTTGTAGATAATTCAAGTCCAGACATTTGAAGGGAATACAGACTGCAAAAGATGGGTACAGTCGAATAATGTCAGGGCGCATAAGTATTAAAATTTACAAAATGGTGGGGCATAATTTCACAATCCAAACCCCTTTCATACCTTTCCTGATGTTGCACATAAGTGCCGAAGTGGAAGGACATGGATCATGATATTGTAGCCTCTTTTTGTAGGTGTTGACTGGATATGTTCTACCAATAAGACTGCATTTGGCAGAAACCTTTACTCAATGACCTGGGGATATGTTCTACTCAGGTGGCTATAACTCTGAATAGACTGAATAGAATTGTGCTATTAATTTTACTTTAAATAACTGAAATTTCAACTAGATAATCAATAGTAAAATCCATGATCTAAATGAAGAAGAAATATTTCCTTGAACAATTTTGTAACTGGTTTTGAAATCAGTTTCAAATAATGTTGCAGCTGTTTTTGTGGTAAAATGATAATTGGGAAAAATATTATAGTAAAGAATAATTGGAAAAAGGCCTAAGATTAAACCATCATTTTATTACCTAACAAAAGCAGTAAAATCTAAATGCAGTTTAATGCATTCTGAATGCAATTTCATGTAAGGGGGGAAATCGCAAACATCAGAGAAAGAGCCCAGTGCTAATAATTTGAAATAAAGGATGAATATGTTGTGTATTTTTTTTTCTTTGGGTGAGAAGGTAGAATTGGCTTTTGTCATGAAGATTCCCTTCCCATCAGCTGCTTGGACAGATCTGTATGAAACTGGGCCAGTTCTATATTTAAAACAGAAGGTCAGTTTACATTGTCCCCAAATGTTTTACTACAGCTAAAAATCTGTTCAAGAACAGGAATCTCATATTAGTTTCATTTAGGGTTTCATCCATTCTGCCTCAGATATAGTTCTCATTTGCTTTTTTGTTTTTAGTTTATTTGGTTCACAGCTGTTCTTCCTGGCATATTATGAATGATACTAACATCAGGTATTCTAAACCATCCCTCCTCAGCTTTTCATCAGTTCTTAATTATTGGATTTTTAGTGCCTTGTTTTTTCACTGCTGGAAGCTCTGCACAGCTGTTGCGCCACAGTTCCAGATTTGCATCTCTAGCTATGAAATCTTCTCTTCTGGGGCCTTTTTAAAGGCAAAAGCTTTGCTCGTATGTTGCAATGAAATGGGAAGACACTGGAAATAATTTGAAAAAGGGGTTTCAAAGCATGTAGCACCTGACTGGAATTCTTCAGAGCAGCTGTATCTTTTCCTGGCATCACAGGGAATTTGTAATACTTACTGTATTTCTGAGGGGAAAAATTACAGTCAGGGCTTTCCCCATTTTCATATTAAAGCTGTTTCCCTTCTGGACATCACTGTGGTGACATAAACCTCTCATTACTGTTTAAGTGGCGCAACAATGATTAAATACCTATCTAGAAGATGTGTAAATCCTTAGGGAGGGTCCTGCCTAAGCATAAATGTGTGTAAGACTCCAAGAAACACTAGTGTGTCAAAGACAAAGACTTCTCTGTCCAACCCCATGACTGGACCATTTATGGTCCTTGACCTAGTAGTCCACATTACTGCTAGAATGATACACAACAATATTTTTAGGCCAAGGACTTACTGGTAAGTGGTTAGTTTCAATCAATCAATCAATCAGAATATTCACTTAGTGTGTGGGTAAGCCTAACCACTATAGATTATAAACTATGTTTTATAACTTGTCATGATCTATGGACTCACCATTGTTTATTTATTCAGCAAATAATGGTTGAGCCATGGCTTTACATGATGTGTAAACAAGCTTGTATATGTAAAGCGCTTTGGATAGATTTATAATTCCCATTCAACCATATATCCCAACAAGTCAGATGATCTCCACAGAGATGGCACCATAGATGCCCAGTGCAAGCTACAATGATGTTGCACGCAGCATGACATGATGATGATGCCATAGCAAGCATAGCATCCCTTGCCCACAGTCCCTTGTGGATTCCCATAATCAGTACCATCTAGATCAGTGTTTCTCAACCTTGCAACTTTAACGTGTGGATTTCAGCTCCCAGTATTTCCCGGGGAGCATGGGAGTTGAAGTCCACACATCTTAAAATTGCCAGTGATGATAAATCAACTTTCAAAGCCAGGTAATTTTGAAGTGACTAATTTACCAGCCACTTCCTCTCCTAGGGAAACAGAGAGCAATTGAACTAAATGTTCCTCCAAATCCCTATCCCTTACTGTTTTATTTATGTTCTGAGAAAGAAAAGCAAATGATTAGACTTACCATTTTTATCTGCTCTTCTCAGAATCTAAGAGAGAATAAACCAATATGTATCAGTATCAACAAAGAAATATTGTAATGCTTACCAGGACACACTTATAGTTCAGTAAACTTAGCAATGTTTTAAAGGATTTTTTAAAAGGCTTATTAAGCCTTTAAGCCTCCCGGTACAGATAGCACAGTACTACAATAGACAGTACAAACTATACTTTTGAAGAAAGGTGCATTTAGTGATAGTATTTTCTTTAGACCAATAGGTGGTACACATTTGCAATTGATTAGGTGCCAGATTGCCTTTGTATTTGGTGCCAGGTAAAACAGTTCACCTGTCAAGCTTTCTAATCAATTATGGGATGATGTATCAGACTGGCTGAAGACAATTACAGGGAACTGTTCGCTGACTAGGTGTTCTAATTCAGTGTTCTACTTTTTTGTGGTATTCTGGGAATATTTTACAATAAAAGACTGGTGTTGGAAATATTGATCCACTGTGCATCCCTACATCTCAGCAAGGAACTGGAATAGACATTTGTAATTGCATCATTTAATTAAATGGATGGATTTCTGGTAGGTAGAAGTCCCATACACTGGTGACCCATTTACATGAAACATTGTCAAAATTTATAGCTATTCAGTATTTGAGGATTTATCTATATGAGGACTGGAATCACCTATGACACTGAACATATTTGATGAATTTTAACCAGATATTCACATTTTACAAACAGTACAGCATATTTTAATATGTGATTAGGATTGCTGATACGTAGTAGTATTTAACAAAGAATAGTATTTAATAGAAGACATAAAAATAGTGTTTAAGATTTAACATATTTGGACAATTGGCAACCAATGATTTTACACTACCTTCCAAATCTAGCCCTATCAAGAACTTCTCATCTAAAAGGATTTTTATCTGGAAGGAGAAAATACATACTGAAATTAAAATGTTTTATCTGATATTTGATACATGAAGTTTTTAAATATAGTCTGTTGCTACTTCTGTGCCAGGATTATTTTTTCCCTTTTTATAGTAACGTTATAACAAAACTGCTTTAAACAATATTCTTTTTGTGGTTTTTACTGATGTTTTAACATTTGTATGTATACAGTTATTGGGAGTTGAAAAATCACTTATATATTAAAATAAAACAATCTATTTAAATACTAAATTCTATGTATACTGCATAGTCTTCTATTTTCCATAGGATATATTAGATCCAACACTAATTAATTTGAAAGGTTAGCATTTTGTCTTTGATTTATTTTTAAATCAAACATGGTCCTAACAAATTGTTGTTCTATCATTTATGACAATTATATCCTGCTTTTGCTCCACAAGTTCCAAGTGTTGTACACGAATACCCTCTTTTTTTTTCACCACACTAATTTAATGAAATGTATTAATCAGAGATAATAAAGGAATTAAATCACCCTATGGCTCAGCTGATTTTAAAAACCACATCTCCCTTGCCCCAAACCAAGATTGGAAAAACCACTTTTCCTAATTATTGCTTAGCACACAAAATAAGATGGGTACATAATGCCCACACCCACCAATCATGCACTGATCTTCTAAGTTGCACCAAAGATTTATCTTTTATCATTTGAGACCATCCTAAGGAAGCATCAGGTAATCTAGCATTACTGAAATTCACAACACCTTTTCTAAATTTCCCATCCTGAACAACAAGCTCTTTTGCTTTGGAAATATACCTGTTATTAGAGCAAATTAAATCACCCGTCATACAAAATCATTGTGACTAATTTTGTAAATGCCAAATTTTAAATACTTACATTATTTTTTTAAAACCTGGCATTTTTTTTTTTAAAAAAATCTGAATAGAAGAACTAGTAAACTGTCATTTTAGTACAGAAAATGCTTTTGCTTTTCTTGGTTGTGCTTTTAAATGTCTAATAAAACAGCCTGGGGAAAATTGTTAATCTAAATCTGTTTTTTCTTATAGAGAAGAGTGCAAAGCAGCTTAATATAACTGCAATGGTCCAGAATCTGTGTTTTGTGCCTCAGGTCGTTTATCTTTCAGCCAGAGGGAATCTAATTTGGAGGACTCTAATAGGACCCATAATCAAATAACCGCAATCTTTGTATTAGCATCATTTGATAGGATAATCTTTTTATGATCAGGGAACTCTTGCCACACATCGATTTGGGGGCGGGCGAACCATTCCACAGGTTGAAAGCTTCCGCACAGAGAGAGGAGCAAAAGCCCAACCTGTTACACGTTTGCAATAATTTAAAGGAAGAAAGGAAGGAAGGATCCCCCATCCCTCGTCCGCCAACCTCCATCCCGTTCACAAGAGAAAAGGGTCGAACTTCTCTGAAGCCCAAGGACCCAACAGATCAAAGGCAGAGAAAGGGAGGCGAAGGACCCGCCGCGCTTACATCCAGGAAGATGGAGAGCCCCTTGGTCATGGTCAGGGCAGAACGGAGCTCCTCGGAGGACTCGGGGGAAGAGGAGGAGGAGGAGGAGGAGGCAGGAGCTGCGTCCGGGATCTCAACGCCATCCATGCTTCGCTCTGGATCTTCCTTTGCGGCTATGCTGGGATGCGAGGAGAGAGGACGGCAGCTGCTGGCGGCTGTTCCTCCCGCTGCCAACGAACCTCCCCGGCTCTTCTCGGCCTCTCAGCCGAGTCCCCGATTCGCAAGGCGATCAGGAGGAGCCGCGGCGTCCGAACGAAGAAGGGCAACGCGCCCTCAAGCCCTCAGTTGCCGCCAGCCTTAGCGCCGCCTTCACCTGGCCTCTACGCTCTGCTCGCCGCCAAGCGTGGCGTTGAATGAACGCTGTTCCCCTTCTGTTTGCAACTGGGTGAAACCGAAGTTAAGAGCATACGCAGAGTGCCATACAGTACTTTTATCCCTTGGGCAGCCATCAGCGGAATCCTAATTGCAGGGATGAAATCCAGCAGGTTCTGACAGGTTCTGGAGAACCGGTAGAGGAAATTTTGAGCAAGTCGGAGAACCGGCAAATACCACCTCTGGCTGGCCCCAGAGTGGGGTGAGAATGGAGATTTTGCAATATCCTTTCCCCTGGAGTGGGGTGGGAATGGAGATTTTGCAATATCCTTTCCCCTGGAGTGGGGAAGGAATGGAGATTTTGCAGTATCCTTCCCCCAGGAGTGGGGTGGGAATGGGGATTTTGCAGTAACCTTCCCCTAGAGTGGGGAGGGAATGGAGATTTTGCAATATCCTTCCCCCAGGAGTGGGGAGGGAATGGGGATTTTGCAGTATCCTTCCCCTATGACACCCACCAAGCCACACCATGCCCACCAAGCCATGCCCACAGAACTGATTTCACCACTGCCTAATTGATACAGATTTGAACACTAGCATTAAAAAGAAAATAAATTTTAAAAAATAAATGAAACATCACTATAAGGAAGGGATAACTATTGGTTGGTTGCCAATATATGCTAAATGGTTAATTTCCACAAGTATAAAAAGTTCCTTGCTAGGTCAGATTAAATAGTCCTCCTAGAAATCTCTAGGCAGCCTAGAACAGGGGTCGCCAACCCCGGTCCATGGACTGGCCACTGGGCCATGTCATGCCAGAAACCGAGCTGCACGAACAAGGGAAGTCCCATCTGTGGGATGCAGACAGCATGCAAAACCACAGCCCCTCTGGTCTGCAGAAAAACCTCTCTCCACAGAACTGGCCCCTGGTGCGCAAAAGGTTGGGGACCGCTGGCCTAGAAGGAGGCCATGGGCAATGGACTTCGTTCACCAATGGCTTTCCAATATTTTCTGCTTTTGAACATGGAAGTTGAGGTGCTCTCTGTCTGTCTTAGAATCCAATGAAATATGAATTTCTTCAGAAATTTGCACTCTGAAGGATGTCAAGTTGGAAACGTTTGTTCTGTATAAATAAAAGACTGAAAGAAACAGTCAGAACTGGTTTTGTACTGCACCCTTCCACCCCCCCCCCAACAAACTGCATTGAGGTAACCACTCAAACATATTAACTACAAATTGTGTTTTACAAAGAATACTGGCTTGGTTTACAGAATACACAAAGCAGCAAGCCATGTGTTGGTTTGGCATTTTATGCAAATTGAGTCAATATAGTTACTTTATGGCTCAGTGCATGTCATGCAAAGCATGAAAACTGGATTGATTAAGCCAACCTGGTTATGTGAATCATGGAAAGGAGAAAATCTTACCAAGAAAATCTTCTTGAAGATCTCCAAGTATGCCATCAACTTGTGGGAAAGTTTTTTTTTTTAAGTTTTTATTTTATAAACAAACAAGCAAACAATACATAATCAATCATTCAATGTATCATCTAAGTACATCTTTTGTGTCTTCTTCTTACTCCTCCAATATTTATCATATCTTAATATTATCATTTCATTTATTATAACATTTCCCCCACATTTCTTACTTCTCTATTAATACACTTATCTATCTTTTTATTTTATTAAAAATTTTACAACAATTTCAACCCCACACAACCTTCAACCCCCCCTACCCACACACACCCGACTTCCCAGAGCAAAAACAGGGTATAACATTTAACAAACCTAAGCTAAAATATGCTAATTTACTAAAAGATTCAAAACTCCCTCACGTTCTTTTAACTCCCCCTTTAAAAGTTATTCATCAACCTTCCTTTTATAAATTCTCTTATCACATTTCACATTTATTACTAAAATCCTTTCCATACCTTCTTTTTCAGCATTACTCCCTAGTAAAATTCTAAATTAAACATTAAACATTAAACATTTATCCTCTTTGGTCATTCATAAACCACTTGCCAATTTCTGATTGTAATAAAACATTCTTCAGAATACAACCTTAAAGATACTGTTAATCCATTGGGTTAAGTTATTTCTAAATCTTAAATTCATTCTTCAATATATAAGTTTCAAAACTTTCAGGAAGCTATCCATTAAATTTTAAATTAATACCTCAATACCTCAATAACTTTTAAAAGCTATCCATTTTTAGTTAAACATTTTTACTTCAGTAAGACATTCTTCAAAATATAACCCTCAAAAGGCTATCCCTTAAATTATATCCAGAGATAAATATAATAAAACGCTTCCTTTATATCATTGTCTTAAAAAATACTAATTTCAATAAACTTTCCAGATTTATTACTAAGATCCTCCCCAAAAGAAATTAATCTTCCATTCTTCCTTTCTTTCTATATTTTTTCCAGTCCTTCTTCTTCAATAATATTCTTCAGCATTGCTCCTCCTCAATTCTTCAACATTGCTCCTCCCCCTGCTTTTATTTTCAAGAATTTTTCTCTTCTCCATTTTTTATTTGGTTTTTTTACAAAAGCCAAATAATTTATTTTCTTCTTTCTTTCTTTCTTCTCCAGTCTCACTCCTCGGCCATAATCCTGTTCTTTTCCTCTTGGTAAGAACACCTCTTTAACTGCGATTGAGAATCCATCCCTGCAACAAAGTTGTAAACTTCCACTTTGAATCTTCCTTTTTGTATAAAAAATCCCAACACCTCCTAACAATTCTCCATTTGCCTGTATCAAAACCTCTGGAGGAATATCTCTCAATATTTCCTGATTACACTCCTTCAAGTCTCTCTGCTCCTTTGTTTCAATTTGAAAAGCCTCTATTTCATTTTCCAAAGGCACAATAAATTGGGTTTTTTCTTCCGCCTCCTCTTCACTTATATCCTTGTTTGGGATTTGAGTAAAATCCTTCTTAAGAAACCCTTCAATTCTTTCCACGAACACAGAGGCAAATGATTCCAAAACTTCTTCCAAAAGATCCACAATCAGCATTTGTGAGCCTACATCATTTTCAAAAAAGCCAGCCATTTTTTTTCCTTAGATATAATTTTTAAATCCTTCTCCTTTTAAAATAAAATCCTCTTCTTTTAAACAGGGGCTTTCAACACCACATAATACTTTGTATCTAAGTTTCACTTTTCCACGCCCCGTTAGAGTCATACGCCATCTTACTTTCCCTTTCTACCACAGGGATTCAGAGGGAAGTAATAGATTTTGGAGTTAAAGTTTAGTACTTGCAATTTTTGTTTCTCCTGTATTTGCTCTGCCAGCTTTCGAGTCCAAAATTTTTTCCCTTAAAATTGAGTTGCTAATGCTGGTGTGGTCGGGATGCCTCATTCTGCATAAAGCAGACTCATCCCGGATCCGGAGCACTGAAGAGCTTTCAGGGAGCTATCACCCTGCAAACCCCAGGCTTAAAAAGAAAAACCTGGGGGTCTAGGGGAGCTCTACCCAAACCCCTCTGCTCTTCTCTCCCCCTTTTCCCCAGGGGGAGAGTTTTGAGCCGCTAGACAGCTGATTTTCGCTGTTCTAGCGGCAAACGGAATCGCAGGGCTGGAGCTCCTAAAGGAGCGTCCATCGGCGATCGCGGAGCCACCGGAAGTCCCAACTTGTGGGAAAGTTGATGGCATACTTGAGATCTTCAAGAAGATTTTTGGGGATCTTTTAAAATCATGCTTCTTGTCAAAGTACACTTACAGCTGATTTGAAATATATGTGCGATGCTAATAGTTGTCCAAATTGTAAAAATTCAAGTTCTTTTTTTCTTGTCTATTTTCATCTATGTTTGTTTATGTTTATGTTTTATTAAATTTGTATACCACCCTACTCCCAAAGGACTCAGGACGGTGAACAGGCACAGAATAAAATACAGAAATACAAAAGTTAGAAACAATTTAAAACCAAATTAAATAATTTAGCCCAGACAATTAAAAATCTATGGATGAAGAATAACAAGAAAACTTCCATGCAAGGAAATCATACAGAAAAAATATTAATTCTATTTCCTTTGCATCTGTGCTGTTTTTACTTTCAAATAAAAGTGATTCAGGGAATTCAAATAGTTTCTGACAATAGCACATTTTTCTCATTTCCCCCAACAACTTCTGTTATTTATTCCTTCAAACCAGCACTCACTTGGAGGAGGGTTTGAGAAATTTGAATGCTTGCTTGGTAATTTTTATTTATTGGAAAGAACTTGAAGGTCTTCTGATACAACCCCTGCTCAAGCAGGAGACCCTATACCATTTCAGACAAGTGGCTGTCCAGTCTCTTCTTAAAAATGTCCAGTAACTACTTCTGAAGGCAAGCCATTCCACTGGTTAATTGTCCTCACTATTAGGAAATTTCTCCTTAGTTCTAGGTTGCTTCTGTCCTTGATTAGTTTCTTTCCACTTTTCTTGTCTTGCCTTCTGGTGCTTTGGAAAATAGCTTTACCCCCTCTTCTTTGTAGCATAATGTGGCATAATCTGGGCCCCGCAAATATTGGAACATGGCTACCATGTCACTGCTACCTAATCCTTTTAACCAGACTAGCCATACCCAATTCCTGCAACCATTCTTTGTATGTTTTAACGTCCAAGCCCTTAATCATCTTTATTGCCTTCTCTGCACTGTTTCCAAACTCTCAGCATCTTTTTTTTAATAATGGGTGACCAAAACTGGATGCAATATTCCAGGTGTGGTCTTATTTTATTTTATTTTTTTTAGCTTGACTGTTCTACTAGAGATAATTTGTCGATGGATTCCCTCCTCACAGCCACCTTCAATTTCCAACTCTGCTCTTTAAGACTGCCAATTTTGTAGAAAAGAAAATCTTACTGTGGGAGGGAAAACCCACAGGTAAGATGCAATATTTTGTACAGATTCATATATCCTTTCTCATATACTAAGAGGCTTTTGATTGCTCACTGACTCAGAAAGAAACAAGTTGTTTGCTAGACCTTTTAGGATGATTTCAACCTCATTCTGAATTCAAGGCCTGATCCTATGACTTCCTTCAGCCCTATTAATTGTGGGCCAATTCATACAATTACCAGGATTGTTTTGATTAAGTCAACATATTGCTGTTCAAGCAGTTGTATTGTATTGAGGTTTTTGTGTGTGTGTATAGATTTGTTTGTGGTGCCCATGCAAAAGGCTTGCCAACTTTCTAATTGGCTGAGCAGCTAATATCTTCTGCGGTAGCTGTCTGTGTAGGCATTACAATACAACTGGGCAATGTTTATCTCCATGCTGTGAAATACTCCACCTGCTGATTTCTTCAGATCTAATTGTCAAGTAGAGTTGAGTGAGATATAATTTGCATCATTCCACTCTAGCTGACACACACACACACACACACACACACACACACACACAGAGAGAGAGAGAGAGAGAGAGAGAGAGAGAGAGAGAGAGAGAGAGACAAAGAGAGAGAGAATATGCACTTCAGCAGGAGGAGATTCCTGCTGGAGTCTTCTCAGTAGGTTTCAAAACAGAGTTTTGTTGACAACATTCTACACTTAATGTGGTTCTGCAAAACTTGGAGGGGGTGCTTTGCTTTCATGTTGCTTTGAGCACAGCAGCCTTCAAAGCTGCTTCATTAAATAACCTTCAAACCCCACTTCTAAAAGCAAAGGGAAATGGCTGCATTGTTTTGTTGTATACTGCTGTAAGGCCTTGTTTAGAAACCGAAAGAAGCATTTGCATAGTTTCTGTGTATCCTCAGAAAACCCTCTGGAGATTTCTAGACTACTGTTGAAAAACCCTGCCAAGACCTGTGAATGATCCAAAACTTATTGATGGGACAAATCACACCACTCCTGTTCCTCTGTGGCATAACTGTGACACAAGGGTGAAACAGAGTCACAAAAATGATCCCTCACATAGATGTAATACTATTTATATATACTTTTCAATTGTTACTCCATTGTTGCCAGTCTTGATCTTCATCAGTACATTTGATTTTCAGATCCACACTGTTTATTGCATTATACAGGTTTCCTAAGATTCACTGCAAATTGTACAGCTTCTCAACCAAAAACACAGTATCCAAATGAGTATTTTGTAAGATTTGTTAAAAATAATAGCAGCTGTGTTAAAAAAAAGAATCCAGCATCCATTGTAGAACAAAGCCTTTATTAAGTTCTAGTCAAAAGTTTATGCAAGATTGTGAGTTCTTTACATTCTTCACTGCTTTTGTTTGTACCTTGATTAATGGCTGTCATTGTTGTAAGCTTAAAACAGACAAAGAATATATATGAATTAGAAGGCCACTATTTTACTAATTTATTTCTATACTTATTTTTTGCCATGCATTATTTGATGGATTTGAAGCTAATATAAAGCAAAAACAAAAAATACATTGCTGAGTTCCAAATTTTATACTTTATTATATTTAGTTCATAATATTTTGTTTATATAGATTGCATTCATTTATTATTTTTATAGATTGTGTAAAAGCTTTACAATACTATGTTTGATGGAAAGTTGGACATAATTCATAAAAAATAAAGCATAGTTCTATAACTGGGACTTGCACTATAATTTTAAACAAATTAATTTAGAAATGAGCCTCGTACAACTGGGTGAGCTTAGCTCTGGATAAAGAAGTTCAGGATTCCTTGTTAGTTGGCAGCTAATTATACTTTGGTTTTATGCAGATTCTTTTATTCTTTAGGAGCACAAAATGAAATGATCAATCACTGTTAGTTAGGTAGCTTTGTGGCAAATCTGACCTCCAAAGACTGTATTAACAAAACACTAAGAGCAGAATAAGTAAGTAAGTAAACAGATAAATTGCCAGCTGTCTTGTTCTCTTCCAGATGACAAGCCAAAGCTCATCTAAGGAAAATTCATTCATCTATGATCTTACCCTTGTTATTTATCGACCCTTGATTCTTCGTGTGATTTTAATCAGGCATTTCGGTGTAACCTGTGTTTTGGGATATGTAATCTGGTAAAATGTCCAACCTAGACTCCCAGCTATTGTTTTTCAATCACAAAAAAGGGAAGATACTTTCCTTCTTTGAGCCCCGTTCTGAAATCCCTGGTGGAACAAGAAAGAGGATGATGAGATGACATCAAATACTAATGAAGGCATTCACTATTGCTGCATTCCTTCCTGCCCAGCTGTCTTGGCTTGACAGGACAGCCAGGTGGTGGTAGAAATCCCCTAGCAGAAGACAGCTTCATCCTTGGACGTTACTGCTTTTTTTCCCTTTAAAGGTGGTGCCTTTCTATAGATGCAGTTAATTATGCAATTAATTATTTAACAGTAAAATCTAAAGATTAAAATGCAGTTAACAATGACAGTGAAACCAATGAATCAACTCAATAACAGAATAAATAAAAACACTTTTTATATTTCAGAGAATTTCTAATTTCCTGTTCTGTAGAAGCCCTTGCTTTTATTTTGTCTCAGTTCACAGAATGCTCTTTAATTCATCATTTCTTCAACAAACATGCCCTCTCCTGGTCTAAAGAGAGAACTATGTGAATTGTTTTGAAAGAACAATTTTTGCATGTGAATTTACCATTCCACTAAACTACTTGTAGCATCCTAAAAGATCCTAAAACAATGTGAGGCACAATAACATAGCAATAAACTAAATTTTGAGAGCAATTTATTGCAACATGACTAACCCATACTATATAGTCTATTATCTATGTTAATAGTCTGACATTTTCTTAGTTATAACATTGAAAATGTTAGATCAATCTACATTTGCATCGATTCATCTGAGTAGCATTAAAAAAGTAAAGTATTTAATCAATTCATTGTTTTAAAAGCCTTGTTAATTTTCAAAATAGTTATTAATGTTTTTTTCCCAAAAGGTTGTTAAGTCTTCCTAGTGGGAGATTATAAAATTCTGTTGCTTGGTAGCGTCTACTGTAATTAATTATTATCTAGTTAACTGCTTTTAACTAGGTTTCAAGACAATTAAGATATAATGGTAAAAATGTGTCAAATAGTGATTGACAGATGAGATAAAAGATGCATGAAAATTAAGGCCATCTCATAGTAATCAAGCACAATGAAGCAAGAACTCCATAGATTTCAGTAACGTCTCTGTAATCCATCTGGAATAAATTTAGAATCTTGGCAACTGTAATAAGAAATTCCCAGGCTCATTTACAGATTTAAGGCAGAGGCTCATTGAATATTTCAAGATTCTTTCCCCCAGATTGTTCCCTCCTGGGCTGTTTTTTCCTTTATAAAATAATCTATGAATCCACCTGCTATCCCTTTCCTTTCTTTCCCAGCCTCCCACAATATCTCTTTCGCACAGAATTCCTTTTGTTCACAGAGGCCAGGGCTATCAAACTCGTGGGCCAGATGCATCACGTGTTGGCCACGCCCACACCCATTTTAGCAAAGGGGGAAAAATTGCAATATGTCACATGATGACACTGTGTTCTCGGGAGTTTGACACCCCTGATATAGGCAAACTATGACAGCAAGGTATTGATCCCTTTGGATGCTGTGAAATTTTGTGGCTGTGGCATCTGAAAAGGGAAAAAAGGGCAATCAGAATGGCATAAGCAGTATCACAGCATTATGATCTAACCACTACCTTTTTCTCTATTTTTCATTTGCTTACTAAATAAATAATTAATTTAATACTTTAATTTATTTATTTATGAAATCCATACACTGCCCATCCCACTGTTCTAGGAATCTTAGACACAATATTAAGCTAACAAAATAATACAAAAGAATTAAAAATTAAGAGAAATTAAATATGCCTTATGACATCATATTCCAAAGGGGCAGGCTTACACTGGTGGCCCCCAACTCTTTTGGTCACCCTGGAAACACCAAAGGTCTGGCCCCTGGTGCTTCTACCAGAGAAAATGGAGCTTGGGAGGCCGCATGCGGCCTCCGAGCTCCGATTTTGCTGACAGAGGGTTGCAGGAGTCCGTCACAGCTTAAAATGGAGCTCGGGAGCCCGTTTTTGCTGACAGCGCACTTGAGCCGCCACAGGCACCCCCGAGATGAGTGACGTTGAGCTGGCCACGGCCACCATGGCCACACCCACTCCAGTCCCCCAAGGTCAGACACAATCCTGATGTGGCACTCAATGAAATTGAGTTTGACACCCCTGCTATACAGGAAGTCATTGGATTATGATTGGTCACTTAGCAGCTGTTCAAAGTTATGACAAATCCTCCCCCCCCAAAAGTTACATACAAATGTAGGGTGACATCTGGACCAGCTGAGGAGTCTAGAATTTGAGCCACCAAAATAGGCTAAATAAAAATAATAATATTGTCTACAATAGTTTTGAGGTACATAGGAAATATAATATATAATTTCCGTATTTTGGGTTTAAAAATATTTATATAACTATTAGATTAAATTCAGAAATATAAGCATAGGGTACTTTCCAATTATTACAAGAAGGTTTTCTTTTTTTTTTAGATATTTCTTTCTAAGTATCATGGATTACAGCTAGGATTATTGCAAAATGTGATTAAATGAAACATTTATGAAATATTTCAAAATATTATTAGTAGGACCATAAAAATAAATCAAAACCATAATAATATTGATTATCTTTCCAGTCAAGTAAATAAAATTCCAAATACCCTTCACAACAAGTTGGAAACTAACCAAGGAGAGAAGCAAGTTAAAACTAAGGAGAAATTTCCTAATTGTGAGAACAATTAACCAATGGAATAGCATGCCTTCAGAAGTAGTGGGTGCTCCATCACTGAAGGTTTTCAAAAAGAGACTGGACAACCATTTGTCTGAAGTGATATAAGGTCCCCTGCTTGAGCAGGGGATTGGACTAGAAGACCTCTGAGGACCCTTCCAATAGAACATATTCTATATTCTATGTTCATAGTACTCATATTTCACATCACTGGAGTGTTGCTATTACAAAAAAATATTGTTCTACATGCTTCATCTGAACATCCATAATTACTATGTAGATTATAGATGAAATTTAAGTTTTACATTGTGTACAGACTCTATAAAATACTTGCAATTATATTTTTCCTCAAATATACGACACTATGTTGAATTAAAGAGATCCAAATGTAGAGTTAGAATTTCAGCATATAGAAACAGCAGATAGTTAAGATTTCCACTGAGATAAATATTTTATACAGATAGATATTATTGAAAACATTTATATGGCAAGATAGAGCCCCTCAAATCTATTTGGCCAAACTGAGGTTGCATTATGAGGAAGGTGGTGTAAATTTATCAGGCTTTCAGCTTTACAATTGGCCTTTTATTTCAGCACATGTTTTCTGTGGAATGGAAACTTTTCTAAATATTAGTCTCCTCTGGGCCCAATTAAAGAGTAAGTACATGACCTTTTGAAATCTTGGCAAGTATTAAGATAAAGGAGAAATAAACAGTGATTTTTTCCCCCAGCCTTGAAAGCTGTGGACATATGATGTTATGGAATTATCCAAAATTGAAGATAGAGGCGAATTTATTTTATTGGAAATCTGGAATATAAATAAATTATTTTATTTACAATGATTTTTTTAAATACGGGTATTTTGAGAGATTACATATGACTACATATGTAAGGTCTGCTTGGTGATGCTAACTAGCAGAAGTTGTGGAAGAATCTAAGTTCATGAATGAATGAATGAATGAATGAATGAATTTGAAATAGTTACTGAAAAAAAGAGTATGACTCAGTTGTTTTAGGAGCTCGAGGGACTTGTAACCCTAGAATCCTTAAGAGATGCAGAGCTTGATATGGTATGTATTCAACAATTAAGTTTTACAAGTAATTAAAAAATTACTAATTTGAATATCAGTCTTACTATTGGAATATCAGTCTTGGAAAATCAATGAGGTTAAATCTTCTGAAATGTAATGATTTAAAAATGAAAATTGTTTTATATTTATTGGATCCCTTGAATATTTTTTAAAATAAAGTATCAGATTTTCTTTACTGATAAATGTTAGTACAGTAAGAAATTTGAGAATTCATTAAATTTGCTCATGTTCAGTCATGGTTCTACTTTGATTTCAAATAATAGCATATATTGAAAATAGTTTTGTAAAGAAATACAACATTTAAATATGTTATTATGTTGCTCAGATATGAAATTTGTTATTTTATGAAGAACTTTTTTCAGCCTAGAGGGCTGAAGTTAATCTGGCAGAAATGGAAAGAAATGTATACTGCTGTTGTTAAGGAATGGATTGAAATGTTCTGAATATGCTTTATATACTGAAATGTTGTTATAGATAAAAATGAAAAGATAGAACCATGTTTTTAAATTATTTAGCTGTAATGGTAAATTTAAGGATTAATTACTCATTCTAAACTAATAGTATATGGATTTTATATTTTGTTAATATCTAGCTTATTTTATCCTCTGTTACAAAAACTATGCATGTCAGTGTTTAATATGGTATAATCAGTAATATATGGTAATAATATGGTATAATCAGTAATATATTTTACTACTGTTGTAGTTCTGACATGTTGCCCATACAGTTTAAAAGCCTATATATATATATATATATATTTATATATACACACACACACACATATATGTGTGTGTGTGTATGTGTATAAGTATTGTATAAGTAAGCATAGAGCCTATTGCCTTATACAGATAGTCCTCAATTTACAACCTTCATTTACTGACTGTTCAAAGTTTCAATGGCACTGAAAAAAGGAGCTTATGACCGTTTTTCACACTTATGACCGTTGCAGCATCCCCATGGGCACATGATCAAAATTCAGATGCTTGGCAAGTGGTTCATATTTATGACGGTTGCAGTGTCCTGAGGTCATGCGATCAGCTTTTGTGACCTTCTGACAAGGAAACTCAATGGGGAATCCAGATTCACTTAACAACTATGTTACTAACTTAACAAATGCAATGATTCACCTAACAACTGTGGCAAGAAAAGTTGTAAAATGGGGCAAACTCACTTAGGTAATGTTTCACTTAGCAACATAAATTTTGGGCTTAATTGCGGTCATAACTCGAGGACTACCTGTATTAGGGGAGGAAACAAAGATGTAACACTTGTCCCACCAATTCTTTGCCTATTCATACAGCATTTGTTTTACCTCTGAATTCTGGGATGTGTTTTTCACTTCTATAATCATTTGGCATTCTTTCTCTTCTCCCTTTACAAGTATGAACTGCCCTTTTATTGCTTTTAACCACCTAATTAAAAAACTAGCAATCCTTCAAAATCCTGTTTATCTGCAGACTATATTAATCTTCTGTGTAATTTTGCTAATACTTGCTTGCTCTTTGTTGTAATTCCACACTGGACAACTATTTGGCTTCTTCACTTCCTTGTTTGTTTATACTTGGAAGCGTTTTCTTCTGCTAATTGATTTCCACCATGACATTTGATTTTCTAAGCCGTCATTCCTTTCCTTGTTGTTTTAACTTAAGCTTCTTTTTCTAATCCATCCAATTCTCTGAACTAAATGCTTGGAAATTACTCCTCTTCTGCTCCTTATAGGTAATTAAGAGCAAAGGGAAGCTCATTTTAGATGATCCCAAACAGGAAACAATCCGTTGCTTAAAAAGCAGTTAAATGTCTTACAGATATTTAGTGGGAATTTCCATTAAAATCAAGATGATGAGATGGGACAATAGCTTGAGACAGGTCCTGTAGTAATGGTCTGTGGGCCACCATCACTTTTGAACAAAGAAGCCATGTGGATTTGTGCTAAGTAGAACTTAAAGTTCAGCAGACATCATAGAATTCCTTTATACTGCAATTAAATAATTGAACAACATCTTTACTTGTTATGATTGCTGTTCTGCAGAGAATTTGATTGGTCAGTTCCCATAGAAATCAATGGGGAAAATCTTGGGTTTTGTAACCTTCCTTTACTTCAGATTCACTATGTTACTAATTCTGGAGTACTTAACTGCATTAGCAGATGGCATAAAATGACCATTCATGCATATCTTTTTCAGAAGCAGGAGTACACAATTTTAAAATAATACAAAGTGAAAAAAGAAATATAGGTTTGGTTTTAAGTGGGCAGCACTATTCATTTCAGGGGAATTTTTTTTTTAATAGAGCAGAGGTGGCGCAGTGGTTAGAGTGCAGTACTGCAAGCTACTTCTGCTGACTGACTGCTGTCTTCAATTTGGCAGTTCGAATCTCACCAGGCTCAAGGTTGACTCAGCCTTCCATCCTTCCGAGGTCGGTAAAATGAGGGCCCAGATTGTTTGGGGACAATATGCTGACTCTGTAAACCACTTAGAGAGGGCTGTAAATCACTGTGAAGCAGTATGTAAGTCTAAGTGCTATTGCTATTGCTATCATACAACTGAAAATCCTTTTTGTAGTTATCAACTGTGTTTTTTCCCCCCCATATTTACAAAACCATGTGCTCCATTAAAATTCATCAAGTTCTAACATGGAATTTGCTTCTGAAGATGGTATATCACTCATCAAATATTCTTACTGGCTGATTTATTTACTTACTTATTATTCTAATGTATATCTAACCTTTTTACCCAAGGTGTGATATCACCAGAGACGAATAAAGAAAACAATGACTTCACATGTCTTTGATGCATTATTCCTTGTAATACAGTTGTGTTAGTCATTCTAGCAGCCATTTCACATTCCCGACTCATGTTTGTTATTAATGATTACACCTAACTCCTTCTCAAAAACAGAGTTTCCAAGCTGTACATCCATCATTTTATATTACGTCGCACATTTTTTTTCTCTGCAAATATAATGCAATATGTTTCTTCCTGTTTCAGGACATCTTGTTCTTCTCTGTCCAGTCTTCCAAGCTGTCCAGATTAGACTGTAATCTCATTCTGTCATCTTGGATGTTGTCCAGACCTCCCAATTTGTTCATCTGCAAATCTGATAAGCAGTCCATCAGTCCCATCATCCCGGTCATTAATACAGATATTGAATGACATATCCAAACTAGATCACTACAGAATTCTGCTGATTATTGCTTTCCAACTCAATGTAGAGCCATTAGTGCTGGTTCTATAAGAGTGGATAGCCAGCCAATCTTGGACCTACCTTGCCTTAAAAGCTAGGCAAAATTAATTATTGTGACAATTCTAAAGATCTGGATGATCGTACTATATTATATTTTAAGTATTATAGTTTTATGCAATCATAGAAAGAGAAATTTATATGAAAGAGCATGATACTATCTGTGCAGTTGCAATGTGAAATTAAATGTACATATTTTTATAAATGATCAATATGAATTAAAAATACACATCCTCATGAATCTTCTATTTATTGTATTTTTATTCTTTTAAATACATAAATTTATAATATTTTGGTGAGTGTCCCCAAATCAATAAGGACATTTACAGAGAATTAGGGTGCCAAGAATATGAGAATATTATGCCATGCTGACAATGCTAGAGGTGTGAAATCATACATGATTGAATTTATGAAATCAATAAACATGTAGAACATAAAAGTTTATTTTTAAGCCAATCTGAAATAATTTCCCAAGCTTTATAAAAGAATAGCCATCAGCCCAAACCACTAACGGTATATTATTTTAGGGAAAAGTTTTAAGCGTGATAATTACTTTCTACAATTTGCCACTTTTATAGTATGTAGACCGATTGTAATTATTTTCAACATAATCAATTATATTTTATGATGTTGCTCCCCAACAATGGCAGATGTACCTCTTAAGTACATTTTGAATTAGAAAAAATGATTTCAGATTATTGTGATTTTATTGATCTATGAAAGTTTTTTACTTCTTGTGATCAAAAGTTACATTCAAACATTTCATAGATTTTTTTCCTTCCATATTTAGAGGCTGATGGGGGGAAGGAGGAATAACACATTTCCACTGTTTGGGAATGTTTTCATATTATCTCCACTTTCACTCTTCAGTTTCAGATAATTTGATCTTACAAAGCTAATGACAAGGAACAGCATGCATTTCTTTACTGCATGCAAAATACCTTAGTTCCTGTGAAGTGAAACTGTCTTGCTGTAAGATCCAAAGTCCAAGAGCCAGAAGTGTGTCAAAGAATGGTTCCTGCAAATGGAGATATGGATTTTCTATTCAATTCCAGAGAGCTGCAATGTTGAACAAGAGACTAGTTTTATTGCAATTTCAACCATGCCGCAATTGATCAACTCTCAAACACCTCCATACTGCCAGATTATAAGAACCTGGAAATGCTTTTGAATTTTAACAGTACCTATAGCTTCAATTGTCCAAGTGAAATACAGGAAAATATCTTAAAATAACTCCATTTTATAAATCTAATTGGTAAACTATTACTCTCCTCAAGAAGCCTTCCCTGGACCCGGCAGTATTAGCCAACTATCGTCCTGTCTCCAACCTCCGCTTTGTGGCGAAGGTTGTTGAGAGTGTGGTCACACAACAGTTTCCGCACTACCTGGAGGAAACGTCTTATCTAGATCCATTCCAGTCAGGTTTCAGGCCTGGGCACAGCATGGAAACGACATTGGTCGCATTGGTAGATGATCTCTGGAGGACTCGGGACAGAGGTTGTTCCTCCGCTCTGGCCCTGTTAGACCTCTCAGCAGCTTTTGATACCATTGACCATGGTATCATGTTGCACCGGTTGGAAGAGTTGGCGATGGGGGGCACCGTGTTACGGTGGTTCTCATTTCTCTCAGACCGGTCACAGTTTGTGTTGGCAGGGGGGCAGAGGTCGACCTCAAGGTCTCTC
Organism: Pantherophis guttatus; assembly: GCF_059756535.1. Lineage (NCBI taxonomy): Eukaryota > Metazoa > Chordata > Lepidosauria > Squamata > Colubridae > Pantherophis > Pantherophis guttatus. Next base: position 186,314,630 of record NC_142065.1, on the reverse strand, counting down.
ATTGTGGAGTGCCTCAGGGATCGGTCCTCTCGCCCCTTCTGTTCAACATTTATGTGAAGCCGCTGGGTGAGATCATCCGTGGCTTTGGGGTGAAGTACCATCAGTACATTGATGACAGCCAGCTGTACATTTCCACCCCAGGCCACCCCAACGATGCCCTTGAAGTGATGTCCTGGTGCCTGGAGGCTGTGCGGATCTGGATGGGGAGAAACAGGCTCAAGCTCAACCCTTCCAAGATTGAGTGGCTGTGGTTCCCGGCATCCCGATATAGTCAGTTGACTCCATCCCTGACTATTGGGGGCGAGTCTTTGGCCCCCTCGGAGAGGGCGCGCAATCTGGGAGTCCTCCTGGATACGCAGCTGTCCTTGGAGGAACATCTGATGGCTGTAGCCAGGGGGACTTTTTGTCAGGTTCGCCTGATCCGCCAGTTGCAGCCCTTTCTTGATCGGGATTCCCTGTGCACAGTCACTCACGCCCTCGTCACCTCTCGCCTGGACTACTGCAACGCTCTCTACATGGGGCTCCCCTTGAAGGGCACCCGGAGGCTCCAACTGGTCCAGAATGTGGCCGCGTGGGTAGTTACGGGAGCTGCATGGCACTCCCATACAACACCTCTCCTGCGTGAGCTGCACTGGCTCCCAGTGGTCTTCCGGGTGCGCTTCAAGGTGTTGGTTATCACCTTTAAAGCGCTCCATGGCATAGGACCTAGATATCTTCGAGACCGCCTGCTGCTACCGACGGCGTCCCATCCACCTGTGCGCTCCCACAGAGAGGGCCTCCTCGGGGTGCCATCAGCCAAACAATGTAGGCTGGTGACCCCCAGGGGGCCTACCCTCTGGAACCAGCTGCCCCCAGAGATAAGGAGAATCCAAGACCTCGGTGCCTTCCGCCGTGCCCTTAAAACTTTCTTTTTTCAGCAAGCCGGACTGGCCTAACACTTTTTAAAAATGTTTTTAATTGTTTTGTCATTGCTTTTAATTATGGGGCCAAATATATATATATATCTTTTTATTTGTATTTTAATGTTTGTAGTTTATGTTTTTACTTTGGCTGTACACCGCCCTGAGTCTTCAGGGAGAAGGGGGGTATATAAATTTGATATAAAATAAAATAAATAAAATAAATATGCCCTCCATGGTCCAACTACAGTTGATAAACACATTTTGCTTTCAATAGAATTGGTAGTTTGCCTTTATTTTTTGCAAATTCTTTTATGATTACTGATGGATGTTGGTGTCACATGAGGTATCTAGTCCTAGTTCTCTTTAATATTTCATAATCCACTCCCCCAAACCGTTTTAAATTAAAGTCAGCTACTAATATTTAACTACTATTTTTTTCAAGAAAGAAGTTAAAAATTATTTCGTAGCTGGAAAAGTGTCTACTAGCTGAACCTTAATACTTGGACAGAAACATATTGGCTTCAAACCCTGCAATATACACTCATGTAGATTTTTTGTTTCAATTTAATTTTACAGTTTTGGATGTGTAAACAAGATCACATATTACAGGAAAGTAAAAGAAAAAAATGTTTTTAATTTAAAAGCTCAGGCAAAACCTAAATACAGTCTAAAGTGCAGTGAAAAGAAAGATTGATTTTCCACTAAGTGTTTTAAAAGCGTTATTATTTCTAGAATAGCATGGCATTTCTCCGGATTGTAGAAACAGGCTCCTTTTTCCTAGTTGAAATTAAAAATGCTATCTAAAAATGCTACTAAAGGAATGTAAGGTACATTGTAAAGGTCAACTGTCCTGAAGACTATTTAACCTGGAACAGGTGGAAATATATGAAAAATAGTTATAGATTTTATGTAGTTAGAAAAATATTACCTGTGCAGCTTGTTTGTTGTAGCATCTATTTTCTGTACTTGAATGCCAAAGTCAACATGTGAAATACACAGAGACGGTCACCATTTTCTAATCCGGATATGGGTGCAAGTCAGTAGATGTACAGATCAGTGGTGGGTTTCAAATTTTTTTACTACCAGTTCTGTGGGCGTGGCTTGGTGGGTGTGGCATGGCTTGGTGGGTGTGGCTTGGTGGGCATGGCAGGGGAAGGATGCTGTAAAATCTCCATTTCCTCCCGATCAGCTGGGACTTGGGAGGCAGAGAATAGATGGGGGCGGGGCCAGTCAGAATTTTTACTGCCGGTACTCCGAACTACTCAAAATTTCTGCTACCGGTTCTCCAGAACTGGTCAGAACTTGCTGAAACCCACTTCTGATACAGATAGACAGAAAAGATCATTAGGAATGATTTAGCTCTGGAACTGGAGATTTATTAAGTATGTTCAAAAAGTAGAAAATGTTGAGCCATGCATTTTAACACACACAGGAACTTAAGCAGAGTATTAATGAATATGCCTAAAATCCAAATAGTTAATAATAATAACAACAAACAATAGCTGCCTAGGCAACCCTATGTAAAGTCTCTTGGAATTCAAACTAGACCTCATCTAATTCTAGGTATGTCTAGTCTAAGCAACAGTGACCACAGGAATATAACTTGGCATTTCTGGATGATTTGTCACCCATATTTAAATATTTGAAGTGGAAATCAATAGTGTTCTAAATGGGGAAGTGAGAAAGAGACTACACATCATTGGGGATTTTGCACTATGCCTTCCTCTGGATCTGCCCTGCAGTCAAATAGCTTATCTAGTCTGCCTAGCACAGAGTTTTTCAAACTTGGCAACTTTAAGGTGTGTGGATTTCCAATCCCAGAATCTCCAGCCAGCAAACTGAAGTCCACACATCTTTAAATTGAAGTCCACACATTTTAACCTTGCCAAGTTTAAGCATCATATACACCTGCTTTATTTATTGTTGGGAAATTTATATATGCGAAGAAAGGAAATTCTTCCTCTTCTTCCTCCTCCTCCTCCTCCTCGCAGGTGCAGGGTCTGCTTTTCGGATTGATGAACACCATCTTGTATATATACTGTACATATGTTTATGTAAAGAAAGGATGATATTCCCTTTCTGTTCTTCTGCTGTGCATTTTATGGCATGGAGAGGGATCAGGGTGGTGGTGAGAGGGGCAAATGTCAAGGTCCACATGGCTGACAAACTTAAAAAGTAAGAACCACACAGATTTCAAAAAGACACTTTTAATGCCAGGGATTACAAACACGGTCTTGAAAACTGTAAGTTCCAAGTCAGACTCATAAAAAGCCAATTAAGATACGAAATGTTTCCAAATCTCTGATCTAGGCCTGCCTCTTCTCAGTTCCACTGAACTCTGCGTGATTCTCTACTATGAGAATCACTCATAGCAAATGAGAGACGCAAGCCTGTTAATACAGGATGCAAGCTGTGCCTTTTGTAGATGCATGGTGATTTTGCATGTGTGCATGAAAGGGGTAAAGGTTTCACTATGGCCTTGCAGACACCTCCATTGGCATACCTAGCTTTATTGTATTTGAGGTGTTAAGACATGTAGTGGTTAAGGCTAGCCTTAACCAGGAGCTTATGAGTTCTAGTCCTGCATTAGGCACGAGAGCCAGTGGGTGACTTTGGCTTACACTTTCTCAGCTCAACCCACCTGACAAGGTGTTATTGTGGGGGGGAAAAGGAGGGAGTATTATATATACCCACCACTCTGAATGACTTATAAAATAAGAAAAGTAGGAGAAAAATCTAATAAATCAAATATATGAATAAGACCAGGTCTTTCAGGATTGTTTGTATGAATTTATTGGGAGCTTACTGCATAATTTTCTGGTTTAAAACATTTAGCTAATTATTTCTATATACTACATTAACTTAATCATTGATTTGGTTTTTATATGTAATTTGCATGCTACTTAAAAAGCATACTTTAAGTAGTATAATTTGCTATCTACATACTTAGCAAATTATTATTATTGATATACTTAATGGAAATTGATGGAAATTGATCACACCTATCAATAACAAGGCATTTAGAACTAGCTAAAGACCATCTGTGGCAACTTGGTTTGAATTCAGCCTTATGTTGAGATACCATATATACAGCAGGATAAACGTATTAGATCAAAATCCATAGATTTTGAAGAGTTTCTAACTCTCCACTCTTTAACAATAACACCAAATTAGGTTGTTGCATGTACAACAATTTGCTTAAAATGTATTCTTGCAATTGTTAGAATGTATTAGAATGTATTCTTGCAATTGTTTAAAATGGATATAATAACAGACTACACATTTCAGTGTCATTGAAAGAAATTAATTTAGTTTGATATAAGAAGAGGAGAAATTGAAGTGATATATACTAATCAATAAGATCAACTCTGATGGATGTAAAAAATGTGAAGGAAATAAGAAGTTTTTCTTTGATATTTTTCTTTTATTTATTTATTTATTTTGTCAAGCATGTATAAGATAACAGATATAAGTATAAACATGATTATGAATACAGGAAATGGATACGAATAAAAATGAGGACAATAGGACAGGGACGGTAGGCGCTCTGAGGTGGTAAGGAAAAAAACAGTAGAAATATTTGTCTTTTGAAAACATGAGACTGGAAGAACTGGTCTATGGATTTACTATACACTGTGTCATAATTCTTTGGCGGCTAACAAATATAAATAGGATAAATATACAAATTCCAGGGTGTGTAATCCCCACCCTGCCCCCTGTCTTTTCCACAACTCTTTGTGCTTTTATTTATTTATATATTTAAGCAATGTATATGGCTGCCCATCTGACTGCAGTGGATTTTTATTACAGGCTTGAACTAATTCTCTTTAATTGTTATTTATTTCCTATCTTTATACCTCCATATGTAATTAAAGATATAATGATATGACTGTTCTTGGCAGATCAACTTTAATCCCTTCCTTGAAGACAAACCCACTCTTTGTTTATTATGAGCTATGCAGGAACAGGGTTTGCAAAAATGTGCTCAAGATAGCAATTTTCTGGTATTAAAATACCTTACCACAGTCTTTACTCACATGCAAAAAATGCAGTATTTCTGCAGACCCTGCGGTATTATGAAGGATGTTCACTTACTGATTTATTGGTGGTACTAAGCATATGTATCAAGAGTTAAATTGTGCATGCTTTCCAATGTTTCAAAAGTAAAAATAGGAGCACATTTTTCACAGCCCTAGTCAATTAATCAGAAATTATTGGGATTCTATTGTTACGTATACTGCTGCAGATCACAGAATCCAATAGCAAATGAGCAAGAATGCTTTGAAATGGGAATAACTGGAAATTCCATGTCATATAAAACAAACCCCCTCCCTCTTTCACAGCCAGATGAAACACAATTTCTTGCATTTTCTACCTTATGATTATGAACTACTACTCCTCTTCTTCTTCAAAAAGAACCTTCGGTACTTCTCTGTGGCCTCCCAGGGAGAAGCACCAAAGTGGTAGCTTACTAGAATTAGAATTCTTTATTTGCCAAATGTGATTAGACACACAAGGAATTTGTCTCCGGTGCATAAGCTCAGTGTACATCCAACAATAGTGATAGATGATTGTCATAGTCATTGTAAAAATATATTCATCATAAAACATTAGATACAACACTTAGTGATTTAGTATGAATACTAAATAAGCAATCAACATAAATCATACTAGGATACTAATTAAACAATTTAAATACAACAACAAGTTATAGTCATAAGAAAATAAGAAGTTAGGTAATAGGGAAGATGAGAATAATGATGATAGTACTGCCTTTCTAGATAGTCTGACAGTGTTGTTGGAATTAGTTGTTTAGCAGAGTGATGACATGGGAGAAAAAACTGTCTCCTTGTGTCTAGTTGTTCTGATGTGCAGTGCCCTATAGCGTAGGTTTGATGGTAGAAGTTGAAACTGTTTATGTCCAGGATGCGAGAGGTCTGTAGCAGGGGTGGGTTCTACTTACCTTCCTTTACTATTGGTTTGCAACGGGGCTGTGCCATGCTCTTCTGCGCATGCGCAGAAGCATTTTGTTGACGTCAGGGTCGGTGGGCGGGGCCTCCCTCCGGTTTTACTACCAGTTCTATAGAACTGGTGTGAACCAGGGGCAACCCATCACTGGTCTGTAGATATTTTCATAGCCATCCTTCTGGCTCATGCAGTATATAAGTCCACAATGGAAGGCTGATTGGTAACAATTGTTTTTTCTGCAGTTCTAATTATCCGTTGATGTCTGTGTTTGTCTTGATTGGTTGCAGTGCCAAACTAGACAGTTATAGAGGTGCAGATGAGAGACTCAATAATTCCTCCATAAAACTGTATCAGTAGTTCCTTGGGCAGCCTGAGCTTCCTGAGTTGGTGCAGGAAGAACATTCTTTGTTGTGCTTTTTTGATGACATATTTGATGTTAGGTGTCCATTTTAAGTCTTGAGATATTATAGAACCTAGAAACTGGAAGGTCTTACTATTGCTACTGTGTTGTCTAGTATTGTGAATGGTGGTAATATAGGAGGGCTTCTCCTAAAATCTACTATCATTTCTACCGTTTTTAAGTATATTTATGCTGTCATTAAGCAAAAGCAGGCTCAGGATACAAGCTGAATTCCCTATTGGGTTTGCTAATCTGTCCAGAAATGGAAGGAAGGGTTTAGAAACTGTAGGTGGGTGCTTTCAGCATTCTACCTGCCATGCTTCATATTGCTATTCAAACCATCCTTGATGAGAACAACTTGGAGGACAAGTGAATTGGATAAATGGCAGACTCTAAATGACTAAGAGAGTGCACAATTTATTGTGTGACAGTTTCACATTAGTTCCTGTGATGGGTAAACTATATATTTCTTGTATCACAAACCTTAAAAAAAATACCTCCAAGATCATTTTTTAGGTTACAGGACCAACCTGCCTGTGTATTCAGTTATTCAAGGGCCAATTCCCACCAAGTTTTCTAAGGTCCTAATTTGAGTTTGATCCTCAGCCTGGATAATTGATACTTGTTCTGGGAATGTTATCTGTGCTTCTGCTTTTTTTCTGATCAACATATGTATCTTGATCCTAAGTGCTCTGCATCTGTTTCTAGCCCTTCTGATCCTTTACTGCATTTTTTACTCTTTCCTAGTTTTATGTATTCTTATTTCTCTAGTCCCTCTGATCCCTTTGATAATATGTACTTCAAGCTCTTTCTGGGCTTGATTATTCACTTGAATTTGAGTTGAGTTTTTTTCTGTTTTCTTTCCTGCATTGGACTTTTGATCTCTGCCTTCTTTGGAGTAGACATACCGTATGCCTTCTAGCTCATTTGAACTGATGTCTAGAATGTGTTTGCTTAGAAGCTGACCCTTGTGATGGCCAAACTCATATTTATCTCTTTAACAAATTCCCTCTTCTTCATTGACTTAAAAACCATTCAAATATTTATTGTTTGGTTAAAGATATACTAAGAATAAATTAAATGTCAAATCGACTTGTTATTCTGCTTATGTCAAAAACTGATGATCTTCAGAAAGAAGAAACTAAATGGAATAATGAAAACTGATTTATTAAGCGTGGCAACAAGAGAAAAAGGACGTGGCAACAAAAGAAGAACATGATGATACCATATATGGAATAGTCAATTCAGAATTAACTTTATAGAACGTACAATTTTGAGGACATTGAAATGGAAAAAAAATATACTCAGATAGATTGGAGAAGGGAAAAAAATGGAATATAAAGTAACAAGATAACAAAATACTATAGTTTGAATTAAATGGATGTAATGGTGTCTGGGAGTTTGATCTTTGAATAATTTTAGGAGATACCTTCCTTCTTCTATGGGCTCTCTCTCAATTCTATTTTATTTATTTTTCTTCCCTTTTTCTTTTTTTCTTTTGTCCCTTTCCCCCTCTCTATTTTTTCTAATTCTCTTTTCACCTTTTTTTGGTTATATTTCTATTCTCTTTCCTATTTTTATTCTTGTTTTTTTCTTTTGTTTTTATTTTAACTATTATTAATATTGTTATTATTCTCTCTCATTTTTCACTATTATTTTTATCTAAGTTGATTTTATGAATATACAACAATTTGACTTGGAAAAAATGAGTATAAATGATTGAAAAGTATGGTTTTTGGATGTTTTAATACTTTTTTAAACTTGGAATTTTTAAGCTCTATTTACAGACCTAATAATTTAGAAGAAAATGTTCTCTAAGGTGCTGGATATTAAGAAGAATTAATTACAGACTTAAAAATTGTAGAAAATTGATTTTAAAGTGATTTAAAATGTTGATATTTTAATGGCATAGGAGAAAGCCTAGGAGAGAATAGGAGCTAAGATATTTGTCGATACACTTTTTTATTTTTAATCAGTTAAAGACATGGAGGAGAATGGATTTAAAAATGAATATGAGTAATATATTGTGAATTAATTTAAAGTTAAATAATTGAATAAAAGATGTAGAAATGGAGGAAAAGATAAAGCTGGACAATAATTAAAATAAAATGTTATGAATTAGTTAAACAAATGAAGTTAGGAGTGGAGGGAAGCATGATTCTGGAGAACAGTGAAAGTAAAGCTGTGATCTAGTCTTACAAATAAGGTAGGAGTGGAGGAAAGCATCATACTGGAGAACAGTTAAGGCAAAACTGAGAACCAGTTAAAAATAAAAATAAGAGTTAGGAGTGGAGGAAAGCACGGGCTGGAAAACAACCAAAATAAAGCTGTGAACCAGCCATTAGAGTTAGGAGTGGAGGGAAGCATACGCTAGGTAAGAGTTAAAGCAAAACTGTGAACTAGCCAAAAAAATAAAAAGTTAGGAGTGGAGGAAAATATACCTGGAGAGCAACTGAAATATAGTTGTGAACCAGTTAAAAATAGAGGTTGGAGCGGAGGGAAGCATTGCTGGGAAGCAACTATTTGAGTTGTGAACCAGTTTCATAATAGATTTAGGAGGATTGAAGGAGATAACGTTGGTATGCAGTTAAAATTATACTGTGAACCAGCTCAAATAAGTAAGGTCAGAAGTGGAGGAAAGCATTGCTGGAAAGCAACTGATTAAGTTGCGAACCAGCCAAAAAATAAACTCAGGAGGAAGTGGAGGAGACAATACTAGAGAATAGTTAAGCCAAACTGTGAACCAGTTAAATAAATAGAGATAGAAGTGACGGAAAACACTGTTGGGAAATAGCTATTATGAATCAGTTAAATATTAGATTTTAAAATAAAATATTTTGGGAGTGACAAATTTTAGATGGAAATGTTGATTGACTTAGAAACAATTAAGAGAGGAGGAAAATATTTTTTGTCAAGATTATGGATACTAATTGCCATTTAAAAGAGGTACAATATAGACTCCATGTAATGGGTCTTAGAAATTAGGAATATATATGAAATATTGATTGTTAAAATGACAAAGATTTGGAATGATGTCTATTTGGAAATAATTGTTTAGAATTTAGAATTTAGACATAGTGGAATGTTCAAAATCTAAATGTTTAGAATAAGATTTATTTATTTTTTTTAAAGAGGTAAATGGATAAAATTTGGAACAAAATTGGTTGAGGGAATGTAAGTAATTGTATTTACTTTATACCGGATCAAATCCTTGCTCTAAAAAATGTATTTTATGTTTTATGTTTTAAAAAATAAAAAAAAAACTTTTTAGAAAAAAAAAAATCTGATGGTTTTGGGACCAGAAAAGCTAATGTATTTATTATGTAATAATGTTAACATAACAGACATAACAAACAAACAATAAACAAAAGCTGTAGCATATGTTTCTTATTGAAATACTAAAAAAAATATGGGAACAAATTATTCCTACAGTCTCCCCTTATTCATTTTGAATTTAATTTATTGCTTCTATTGCGGCATCATATGGACTGGTCTGAAAGCCATTTAGGATCATTAAAAGATAATGTATTGGCAGGATCTGCTGTTGAATTTTCAGTCTCTTTCCTTACGTTTTACACTTGAATGGAAAAAATACAACTTCTTACAGCATGCAGTAAACACACTTCTGTAACACTGCAGCCTTCTCATGTAAAAAAGGTTTGTTGAATTGATGGAGATTTGTGTCAATTCATTTATTATCTTGCCCTGAGACAGACTGTTACACCCAGATCTTTAATGTATTTAGATAATATCCTCTCAGCTTGTCTAGCAATGGCAATTACATCCCATGGCAGAAGAGCAGCCTTTAGCATTAAACAAATTATAGTGTTCAGCAAATTTCTGTTCAGTGTGTAATGTGAGTGCTGATTTTCTTTTTCAGTGGCACTATTCCTTCCTAGTTCTAAGAGGAGTAAATTGGAAATATTGTTTTATTTGTGGCCATAGTAGGTGACTAAGGATGCATTCAAAGCTTTCAACAGAACTAAGAGCTTAAAAGAACATGCATACAAAATAGAAGATGGATGTAATTACCAAGAAGTTGCAGCACAAAGTAGTTAATATCCACAGAAAATCAGAAGAACTAAAGAGCATAAAGAACTCAGATTTGCAAAGGAAATGAAAGCCAAGAAAAAGAGCTATTTCCTACCATACTAATAAAAACAAAACAAAACAAAACAGGAAGGGATGGGTGCAGTCCTATGAGCAGATGGTAAGAAAATAGTACATGATGGGGAGAAGAGATTTCAACTTTCTTTAACGTTCTCCCCCAAGAATTATGATCAAATGGACCGAAATAGAACAACTGCAAAAGAAGAGAATGGTAACCCTGAGGGGTGGTGGTGGTGGTGGTGGTAAAAAGGTAGCTACTTAAAGAAATAGATCAATGTTTTCTCAATCTCTGTAAGGTGAAGATGGAGGTGTTTAAACAGAGGTTATACTACTTGAGAACACGAAGACTCTGAATTCTAGTCCATGTTAGGCATGGAAGCCAGCTGGGTTACCTTAGGCAGGTCACTTTGTCTCAGCCCAGCTCAGATCACCCTACAGAGCTGCTGATGTGGAAAAATAAATCAAATTAATACCTATGCCTGGCAGGAAGTTTGTACTAGGTGATTTCCAAGATCCCTTTCAATCCTTAGGTCTGATTCCATAAACTATAATAAAGTGGGGTGAGAAAGGAAAAATGGAGTGTAAATAGTTTGTTAAACTTAAAACTGAATGTTTTAAGAACTGGTAGTTTTAACTGAGAAAATAATCTAGAATAAAATATTACACCTTTTACAGCACCTCTGTAATTTTGAAGCTCCAATGGAAACAAAATGTTACAGAAAAGCACCCCAAAAATGTTTTTTTTTAAAAAAAATGCATTGTAAGCCGCCCTGAGTCTCCGGAGAAAGGAGGCATATAAATTGAATTATTATTATTATTATTATTATTATTATTAATAATAATAATAATAATAATAATAATAATAATAATTTCTTTATTTTTCTGCAACATCATAGACATTACATTATCATTGCATACATCATGCATCACACATTACCTTACATCAGAAATAGGTCTTACATATTTAACTACTCTATGCAGAGTTTATCCTGAAACTTCAAGTTATTTCCTACTTAATGCAAAGGTGATGGTACCCCGTTTTCACTTTTTTAGGTGGTATACCTTGTTAGAAAATACAAGTAAAGCCAGCGAGGTGCTAGGTTTCATAAGTGGCTTGAATTTCAATCTTGTTTCCATTTTCCTTCTTTCATCAGCTTTGACTGTATTTGTGTTAAATTACAGTTTGTGAAGCTAACTTGCAATTATGTTCTTTACAAGCCACACGCTTCATTTCTTTCCAAGTGAAAAGCAAAATCCTTTATGAGGTATTTGATATGGTAATAACGTCCCCACGGCAAATCCCCTGGTACAGTACTTTCAGGCTGCGGTTTGTGCCGCTGTGAACAGACATCCGCACCAGATCACAAGCCTGTAGGAGGCCAGCGAGAAGCTGTGCGGATAAATGTGAAAGTGCATTTGTGTAAACAGATCGATGCGACTGCACTCAGGACAGGAGAGCTTTTGGATATAAAGACAAAAGGAGTTGGGGAGGCTCAGATCCGCAAGCACGACGCCCTGCGCGCCAAAAGGAAAAAAAAAAAGAAGAAAAAAACTTGTTTATGACTGCGAGGGCGTCTGTGGTGAAAGACGTGGCAGACTCCGCAGAGAGAGAGGGAGGGAGAGAGACCCTTGTGGACGCAGACTTATGAGGTGTTTTATCTTTGCACCACAGCGCAACGGAAACTGGTTGTGAAAGGTGGGGGTGGAGGAAACAGCGCCCTTCTGGAAACGGGCCGGGCACCCCTTTTCTGCAACTCCCCTCCCTGGGAAGGCGGAGGAAGAGGAGGAGGAGGAGGCGACGTCGGCGGTAAACTCGGCCGGCCCCCTCCCAGCGCCGCCCATCCGCCCCCAGCAGGCCGTGGAGGATCGACGCATCCTCGTCGTCTTTCTACCTCGCGCTCGCCGCCGCTTCGCCGCGCGCTTTTTGAGGCGGCTGCGCCTGAGTCGCGGCGGCGGCCTTTCGCACCGGCCGGCCCGGCGGAGGGGCCTTGGCAGCGCTTGGGAATGGGGTGCTGGAGCTGTTGCTCTTGCTTCATCGCGGGACTTGTCCCTTTTGGCAAGGCCGCGATGTTTTTGGTCGCCGCCGCCGTTTAACCGCCGGGTAAAACGAGACCGCCGTCTGCGGCTGGCCGCGCAAGAGAACAGCCTTCGCCTTCCTCAGCCCCGGCGCCTTCCTCGGCTGCGGTGGCGATGAGCGAGCGGCCGCGTCTTCATCCAGAGAAGCGGGGAAGGCGCAGCTCTCCCTCGACCTTCGCCCGCCGGCGGCGCCGCCTCCTCCTCCGCCTCGCCAAGCTCAGCTCGCCGTAGACGCCGGCGATGTGGAGCTCCGGGGCCGCCGCGTTGCAGCTGCTCTCGCGGGCGACCAAGCACGCCTTCGCTCAGGGAGCCCGGCAAGACCTGAACCGCTGGCTGGAGCCTCTGGGAGCCGCGGGCGAGCCGACGGAAGCGGCGGGCAGAGGGGCGTCCGGCGAGCAGCTGCTGTTTGGGGAGCAGAACGGGCTGTATCACTGCCCTCCGCCTCCTCCTTCTCAGGAACCGTCGGTGGAGCTCCTGCTCTGCCAGCTGCCCGAAGCGGGACACGGTTTGGGGGAGAGCAGGACGTGGCACTGCTCGGGATGCCTGCTGGGGACCTGCTGGTGCAAGAGTTGCCTGAGCGTGTGTTTCCTGGCGATGTTGTGCTTCGCCTCGCTGGCCTTGGTGCGCCAGTACCTGCGGGACCTGATGCTCTGGGCCGAGAGCTTGGACAGCCTGGCCGGCGTGCTTCTCTTCACCGTGGGCTTCATCGTGGTGTCCTTCCCTTGCGGCTGGGGCTACATCTTACTCAACGTGGCCGCCGGCTATCTCTACGGCTTCGTGCTGGGCATGGGTCTCATGGTTCTGGGTGTCGTGATCGGCACCTTCATCTCCCACGTGGTTTGCAAGAAACTCCTGGCCCGCTGGGTGCAGGCTAGGATCCAGGGTAGCGAGAAGCTCAGCGCCGTCATCCGCGTTGTGGAAGGAGGAAGCGGCCTCAAGGTGGTGGCCTTGGCTAGACTTACACCGATACCCTTTGGACTTCAAAATGCACTCTTCTCTGTGAGTAACTGTCAAGGAGCTCTGGATGTGCCTTGTTTAACAAACTGCAGGTGAAAGGCTCCTTCTTGCACCCCAGTGCCGATTCCAGCTTAGGGCTAAGCACCTTGCTACTACTCTCCAGGTGTCTTGTATTAGCTTCCACCAGCCCCATCTTGCACAGGATTGTGCGCCCTATAGTTCAGAAGAGCTGGATAGTACGAGATTGGCTATCCCATCAGTTCAGACCCAGTTACAATACAAAGAGGTTGCAAATAATTGGTTTATCAATCAATTGTAGAGATAGGAAAAGTCAGAACTCAGAAATAATCAGAATATATGCTTTCTCCCCCCCCCCCCAGTGTTTTGGAATAGTTCTTAAATCTGCACTGATTGTTCAAAGAAGATCAATATAGGTCAGATATTCCCTGAAGATGCATGTGATGATAACCCACAATAGGAAAGCTTCCTTGAATGTAACTTGACACTGAGAAACAAGGGGAGAGGGATATTTAGCTATTTTCCTTGTCTCAAATCTCTGTCAAATAGCACCATTTCCTGTGTAGTGTACAGTAGTTTATTCCCTGGAGACAGAAGACATTGCTAAATATTCATGCATCTAGAAAAAAAATAAAGCTTTGCTATTCAGAAGGAAACACAGGCAGAAAATGGGTTAAATTATGCTTTCTTGCTGTCAGTTCTCTGCTTCCGATTATCAGAAAGCTGTGATTTTTAACATTTTACAACTCTGTTAGCATACCTTTCCAATGAGAGCAATGCATATTTAGATATTGGTAGACTTATCCTACTTATTATTTCAGTGTTTAGAAGATGGCTTTTAAATTTGACAGAACTTGATCCATCACAAAGAACCTTCCAAAACAATTCTGATATAGTTGTTTTAACATAAGAATCAACTTATCTTTCCTCTACTTACAAGAAATTGTGCTTAAAATCTGAAAGCCAATTTTATGCTGGGTCTGTATCTTATGAAGGTTAATTTGTTACATTTTTTATTTTTCTAAAACAAATAGTTGGTTTTAGCCTGTAATATAACACCTCTGTATTTTCCTGCATTCAAGGCAAAGGATGAATATATATTTAGTACTTGTGTTTGGTCCTTGAAGTAGTTTACATTTTATTATTGATTGGAAAACCTGGATTGTTTGTTACCAGAAGACATCTAAAAAGGTTTTATTTGGGAAACTGTAGGAGCATATGGAAGGCTATCCCTCTTGTCATGATTGTAGTGCAATTAATATGCAGAATGTGTTTTCATTTTTTTTTTTTGGCCTAGTGAACACAAATAGAGAAAAAAAAAGATATAAAAAGGAAAAATAAAGTGAAAGAAAATGGAAGTTGTACAATTTTTTAAAAAAACATATAAAGGAAGTATTAAATCTTGAGCAGATGGAAAATAATATTGATCAATCTTTCCATTACATCAGTAAAAGGCCAGTTCATAAACAGAGAGTGAATGTAAGCCATGAGTCCAAGATTGTAATTGAGGGTGGCATTTCACACATATAATATATTTCTATTGCAAAGGAATAATCTTTTTTGCTATGTTGTAGCCTGGTAAATCTGTAGTTCTCTCAATACTAATACATTTCAAAATGTTGATATATGATTCAAATCACATTCATGCCTTAAACATCTCTCCTCAAAGCCCCATTAACAGCTAAAAGACACTCAACCAAAATTAGAACAATAATAGAATATACATCTAAGCTTAAATGTGCTCTCTGTCATTTTGTATAACCAGTTCAAAGTAGACAAAAATTCTTTTAATGCATTCTTTGAAGTATCCAATAAAAATGAAAAAAAGTTGAATGAGTCTCATCCTGAAGTTATAAGTAACATAATTAATGTTCTTTAAGACTCTTATTCATTGAATTATGAATATAGGATATTCCAATAGTTTACTCCAAAGTACTTTAAAATAATTGAACACACATTTCAATGATGGTATTCAGGATTTTGAAATGCATCTGGAACAAAAAGTTTTCAATAAAAAGTTGTTTTAATTAAGTGTCCCACTGATCTTCATTTTTAGACAATCTCAAATCCCCTTTGGGATTCAGATTTGAACAAATTAAATTAAACAAATTTAATTCAGTTCTCAAACAATTATGTACAGTGGAAATCTCAAACTCAAACATCCTTTCCCAGAAGTCACCTAAATCTTGATACCCTGGTCTCACTTTCTGTTCTTTGAAATAATGGGTTGCTCAAGCACATTGTCACCTATCTTTCTTCCAAGAAGCACTTTATTTGGTGCTCTCCCTAAATATTCCTAAATGGGAATATTGACTTAGATATCCATCCTTCAGTAATAGTAATTTACAATAATAATATTTTCCTATAACCCTTTAGGATTTTGTCTATGGAGCTTCTCAGTCATCCAGATCATGGTTGTCCCAAAGGTGCTTTCAGTCCATTTGCCTCTTGAAAAAGTACCTTTGGGATCTTTAGGATTTTAAACATCTTTTAATAGTAAAGTGAAATTTAAAAATCGACAAAAATCAAACTAAAAAAAAGGGATATTGCCATGGGTAATTATTCTTAGGTAATTGAAACAATTTTCCCACCAAGCTAGCTGGGTGGCCTTGGGTCAGTCAATCTCTCAACCCAAGCCAAGGGCATCTTTTATTCAACTTCCTCAGGATGTGTGAGTAAATAATTCCAGTTGTAATTACATTGCTGAGGGATTAAAATATTGCATATCAAGGAATATTACGCCAGAATTTAAACTGGCATATCAAGGATTTTTCCACATTCATCAAAACATCCACTGCCAACTCCAGTTTTTCTGAGCACATATCTAAAATATCAAGGGGTAATCTAATATTATGTTAGACTTGAAAATCTTTTATAAAACCATATTGCATAGAAGAGATATTTGAAGGTAATATTGTCTGTAGGGCGCAAAGAAACAATCTACTGCGAATTCTGTATGGTATCAGGAAGGGCATTGGGCCAGTAAACACTCAGCTCCATTGAGTCGCCCAACTCTGCTCCGATTTAAGGGAGTACAAAATCATAAAAAGGGAGTTATTGTCTGTAATCTGTATGACAGGTCTGTAATGAAACAATTGGTGCAATATTTAAACAGGAAATTCTGCAAGCTAATGCGGTACAGTAAAAGCAGAATTCTTACCAGCTTCAAATCATAGTTATATGCACCACATTAAAGGACGTTGGAAAAAATATTTTATAAGAATTAATTGTAAACTTCAAACAGTACAGAATTAAGAGGAGTTTTCATGTTTTCATATATTTAACAATATTATTCCCTGAAGGGATAAAGGAGCAGTGAGACAGCTGGTTCATGTGTGATCTTCAGAAGAGCTTTATTATTTACATTTATTAAATGTAAAAGTATAACTGTAATTAAATGTAAAAGTATAACTTAGGCTCATTACATTTATGAAATGAATTGTCTTTAAGCATGTTATTAATTTGTTATATATGAAACTATAAATTGCAAAACTTGTTATCACTTATTTTTGTTAGTTTGAAAGAAAAAAAATAGAAAAACAAAGCTTACAAGATCATTGGCCTAATAGAATTATATATTTTGGGTCTATCAAAAGCAGATATGCCAACCTCTAAGTAAAAAGGCAGCAGTAGACAAGCCCACATCAAAATCTGGCCAAATACAGCAATCTTTTAAAAAAAAAGATAAAACCTTTGCAAATCTACTCAGATAATTGGTACTCCTGCATTCAGTGGACTAACTTCATATAACCAGTTACTAAATATGAGCCTTAAAATTTCAAGCTTAAGCTGTTGCTGTATTATTTCTGAGTTGAAACCTACAGGTAGTCCTTGAGTTAGAACAGTAACTGGGATTAGAAAATTTGTTGCTAAGAGTTGTGGTCATAATTTGCAACCAAACAGGAATCCTTGGCTTCCATTTACAATCAGTAACCGAATCCCTGCTAGACAAGACAACTTCCTGCTAGTTTCCCACAACCAAGTCAATGGGGAAGCTGGCAACAAGTTGCAAGTTCCAGGTAGTTTTACAAGCAGGATGGCAGGCAAGTAAATTGCTGCTGCTGGGTGAGGGACAATGCAAAAGGGGCATGGTGAAGCTCAGGAACAATGTGTAAGGGTGTAAGGGAGGCTTGATGAGGCTCAAGGAGGGTCCACAGTGATGTGCGAAGATGTGAGGGAGATGCAACAAGACTTTGGGAGGGTGCAAGGATGTGTATGGGTGCAAGGGTTACTGAGGATGCAAAAGCTGCATGAGGGTATGAGGAAGGCATGGTAAAGGTTGGGGAGAGTATAAGGGAGTGTGCAAGTGTTCAAGAGAGGTACAGCAATGGTCAGCATGGGCCAGCAAGTGGTATAGTGCAAGTGCAGAGGGGCTGGGGGAGGGTGAGCTAGTAGCAATAGCACTTATACATCTAAGTGCTATTGCTACTAGCTCACCCTCCCCCAGCCCCTCTGCACTTGCACTATACCACTTGCTGGCCCATGCTGACCATTGCTGTACCTCTCTTGAACACAAAGTGCTTTACAGCCCTCTCTAAGCGGTTTATAGAGCTAGCCTATTGCCTATAACAAACTGGGTCCTCATTTTACCAACCTCAGAAGGATGGAAGGCTGAGTCAACCTTGAACCAGTGAGACTCGAACTGCCGAATTGCTGGCAGTCGGCAGTCAGTAGTCAGCAGAATTAGTCTGCACTTGCAAAATTAGGTAGAGGGGACATTCCCTACACATCTGTGACCTTCCCTGCTAATTTTCCCATTGACTTTCTGGGGAAGCTGGCAGGAAAGGTGCAAATGGCAATCATGCCACTGAAGTAGGGTGCTTCAGCGGTCATAAGTGTGAGTTGGTTGCCAAGTGCCCAGATGGCGATCATATGATGCGGAGGTCCTGGAATGGCCTGTAATTTCAGGATTGATCATAATCACCATTTGTTCAGTATCCTTGTGACCACTGAAAAAGGGTTGTAAATCAAGAACTACCTATATTTGTAGGTAGTTTATTTTGTTTTAAAATAATGTATCAGTGCAGGAATATCTAATGTTTGAATCATAATAAGCCATTAGCAAGATGTGATTATTACGGGCTATTGACTGCACCAAGAAGTGCAAAATCAACACAGGTGCTATAATTTAGGAGATGCAAAACAGTGTCTCACCCAGTTCATTCAACAGCTATACAGTATTGTATCATGTGCTATAACTACCTGAACTCCATAATTATCTTAATTCTCAAGTGTTGAATATGCATATTCTAACAAAATAAAAATGTAATCCCTTTAGTCACATGGGACAATTCCATTCTGTCTTTATAATAACTACCAGCCTTTTCTGTAAAGTTGTAGATGTGAGGAATGTGATTCTCTGGATGCTTAAAGGTAAGGTAAAGGTTTCCCTCGCACATATGTGCTAGTCGTTCCCAACTCTAGGGGTCGGTGCTCATCTCGGTCTCAAAGCCGAAGAACCAGCGCTGCCCGAAGACGTCTCCATGGTCATGTGGCTGGCATGACTAAATGCCAAAGCGCACGGAACATTGTTACCTTCCCACCAAGGGTGGTCCCTATTTTTCTACTTGCATTTTTTATGTACTTTCGAATTGCTAAGTTGGCAGAAGCTAGCAACGGGAGCTCATCCTGTTACGCGGCACTAGAGATTCAAATTGCTGAACTGCTGACCTTTCGATCAACAAGCTCAGCGTCTTAGCCACTGAGCCACCGTGTCCCTGGATGCTTATGCAGAAGCAAATCACAGGGTCTTTTGTTGTGATTACTCTCACGTGTGCTTATGATCACACCCTAAGTTTGCACTCTTGTCCACCTAACTTGGATATAAGCCAATTCTACTGCATTGTAGAATTAGGAAATACAATAAAATAAGGTTTTAAATCCCAATTATTTAAGATACCTGCATTTTACAACCAGAAATGTAATTTGTAGTGCCAATTCTAGATATTTTTAGGAAGAACTTTATATCCAAGTTTTATACATTTGTAAATTTTCCAGTTTTATGATAATTGTAATTAGCAAGCTAATATTTTAAACTGATATGATAGATTTGGAAAAGAAAGTTAAATATCAGTTTAAAATGTAAAATGTAAAACTTTATACTGGATTCAGAGTCTTCTATAATTAATTATTCACATATTTGATATGTATAACCAATTAAATTGTAAATTGTAAGATAATCTCCTAGATCTTGCAGTTTCTGATATAAAGATTCAGATAATCAGGAATATTCTGAAAATGCCCACTTTTAAGTCAGTTTTTTTAAAGCTTGTAAGCTCCATAAATCTCTTATGGTAAGTCTCCATAAGCAGACCTTTACAGAACATCATTACAATACAAAGAGGCAAATACAATACAATACAAAGAGGCAGAAGGAAGTACTGAATCTGGATGAACTGCTAATATACTATATCAATGTTTTTATATGTATTATATCTGTAGTCAGAAGCAGTATGCCCATGTGCCAATGCTACATGACCTGCCTTGGTTGTCAGTTGACTTTCAAATGCAATTTAAGATGCTAGTCATTACTTATAAAGCTCTTCATGGTATAGGCCCTGGATAATTGAGGGACTAGCCTTCTCCAGATGTTTCTGTCTGCTTGGTACTCTCTAGCAGTGCCAAGGTCCTCTCTATTAAACATATTGAATATTCTTTATTGGCCAAGTGTGATTGGAAACACAAGGAATTTGTCTCCGTTGTATAAACTCTCAATGTACATACAAACCCAAAGTGAAAAGTCATAGATCATAAATCATAGTTACAATCATAAGTCATAAGATACAAATAACACGTGATAAATCATAAGATACCAATAGAAGAACCAAGTGGGACCAAATGGGACCAAGGAAGCAGGACCAAAGAAGCATAACTTCTCTCCCCTTTGGAAGAGTCTCCCCTCAGAGTTATGAATGGTGTCCTCTTAAGATCAGGCTCTGGTCCAAACCCTAAGGTTAATGCATGTAGTGGTTACCTATTATTGTTAGGATTGTTTCTCTCCGGGCCGACTGTCTTATATTATACTTTATTTACTAGATTTTTATTCCATTTATTATTTTGATAAATACTGGTAATTCAAGGCAGCAAACATACTTAATACTCCTTTCTCGTCCTGTCCTCATCCCTCACAACAACAGCACAATGAGGTGAGTTGGGCTGGGATAGAGTGACTGGTCCAAAGCCACATAGCTGGCTTTCATGCTTAAGGCGGGACTAGAACTCACAGTCTTCCGGTTTCTAAACCAACAGCTTAACCACTTCGCCAGACTTTTATAAAACTGTTTGGCTTTTGTAAATTGTCCAGACTTGCTGGAGTGGGGAGCTATAACATGCATACAAACATACATCCCCATACATTGTTTTTTTCTGCTAGAAGTGCACTAACTTTGATTAATAAGTTTCAGAATCTGGAATATGAAAAAAGTGATAGTGGAAAATTGATAATATTACTAATTAAATTAATAATTGTAATTGAATTAATGACCCTACTAATGATTATTTAGTTTTATGTTAAGTGATCTTATTATCTTTGATATATATACAGAAATCACTGTATACAGAAGTGTAAACATATATTCATTTCATAAATTTGTGAAACAACAAGAATGGCTACAGATTCTGGAGTATGCTGTAAAATTGCATAAGACTATATTTCTACATGGAACTAAATATGCAGTTCCAAACATTTTTGCAAAAAGCTTATGTATTTTGAAATAAGAAATTAAGTATATTCTTTCTTGAAAATTTAAATCATGTATCTGATTTACATAAAAGTGATGTGACAAAAGAAAGAATATTGTACTTTCTGTGTGTAAGTTGGGCAGTTTCTAAATTTTATATATAAATAAAATAAAATAAAATGAGGAAACATATCAGTAGGTGATCCATAGTTTCAGCCAAACAAATTTCAAACATGGAGGATTTGGGCTGCTTGTTAATAAGTTATTCTTGTCTGGTTGCAAATCAAGTTATAGTTCCTAATTTGTGTCATATTAAACTCTCTGTTTAGATTCCATAATAGGATTCTCAAAATTATCAAAATGTGTTATTCTGGATAGATTCTTTAGCCATTACAGTAAAATTTGAAGCTAAAATACAGTAAGTGGGCCCTTATGGTCCTTATTATCTGCTAAAATCATTACAAAATAATATTTACCTCACATAACTAAACATCACTAAATTATAGCAATTTAAACTATAAAACGTATATATAATTAAGTGAAAAAAACTTATTTAAAAAAACATGGATTTAAAAAAGTGATTTTTAGCTCTTACTGCACATAGCACGGTTGAATAGTTTGTCAGGAAATTTACTTAACATTTGAATAGAGTTAGTGAGTAATGATAAATATGGTGTGAACCTATTTCATTAATTTTTCCTGTGTTTTAAGGAAAACTGAGATTTTAAGGAATTAAAAAAATAACTTTAGGCCTACTGTAGGATTTAAATTAGTTTCCTAGATTAAGACAGTGCAAGATCACACCCTTGATTTTCAGCAATAGCAGTCTGGTACTGCTGAAGAGAGATGTAGGGTGAGAATGGATGCTGTACCCTCTCTAATGCAGAGGAAACAAGCTTATGGGAAGAATGGCACAGCACCATCAAACTCTTGCTCACTTCACAAATATCTTCTTGAATACCCTGCAGGCTTAAGTGTTTGCTTCAGCAAAAGCAGCCATAGCAGTTTATATTTCAATTTAAAATCATGTAAAAAATAAAATGTATCAAGTGTCATAAAATGGTACAATCTTTTAATAAATAACCCACAGTCAAAAAGTTGCAAAACAATACTAGAGAATAGCATCAGCATTAAAGAAGAGACAGCAGATAAAAATACAGATGTAAATGTAAGCTTTATGTTTCCTCCCCCAAAATATACCAGAGTAGGGGAAATAATTCTGTAGAGCTACAGCTTGAAACTACTATATAGCTTTGGCAAACACTTCTTTATCTTTCTGAATAAACATAAGATGGACAAATTGTGTTTAAGCATAGTCAGATGCTTTCTCTCTCCCCTCCCTTTTATCTTTCTTGAAATGCGGGGTTGTTAAATTGCTGTCATTTCAGCAGGAGTGAAAAAACTGATCAGACGTGCTTGTCTAATGAATAATTTATATGTATTCCTTTTGTTTAGATCACAGATCTTTCACTACCAAACTACCTGATGGCTTCTTCCATTGGATTACTTCCAACTCAACTTTTAAACTCCTACCTGGGAACTACCTTGCGCACTATGGAAGATGTTATTGCGGAACAAAGTTTTAGCGGTTATTTCATTTTTAGTTTACAGGTAAATTGTTTCGACCTCACTCAGCAATTTATTCTCATAGCATTTTAGGTTAACTTTTATAAATCGGGGCATCTGTGTGGTACTCTCTTGCTATTTGGGCCTGGGACTTCTTCCATAGTCTCTTACCTTGTATTGTAAAATTGAAGTATTGATGGAAATTGAAGTACAAAATATCTAGCATATTGCCTACCCTTACTGAAAGTATTTATCTAATATCCCATAGTGCTGTGTGGAATTTATTCCTTCATTATATAAGTGTTGTTAAACATATACAATTGGATCCTTCCATGAATAGAAGTTTCTCAGCCCATCTGAATATCCTGCCTAACAGAAAGGCTAATTCCTAAATTTTGTTTGAAATGCTCATGCTTGGGGAGAAAAAACTATTTGGCCCATTCATAGAAGCCTAGGGACGCTTCAGCTGGTACAGAATGCGGCCGTGCGGGTTGTGATGGGAGGGTCCCGATACTCCCATGTTACACCTCTCCTGCGCGACTTGCATTGGCTGCCGGTTGCCCTCCGGGTGAGATTCAAGGTGCTGGTGATGACCTATAAAGCCCTACATGGCTTAGGCCCAGGATATCTGTCGGACCATTTGCAACCAGCAACAGCTTCCCATTGCCCGGTGCGTTCTCACAGGGAGGGCCTACTCAGGATACCGTCGGCTAGACAATGTTGGCTGGCGACCCCCAAAGGTAGAGCTTTCTCTGTGGGCGCACCCACCCTTTGGAATCAACTCCCCCTGGGGCTCTGGTTGGCCCCTGACCTTCGCATTTTCTGCTGCGAACTAAAAACATGGCTGTTCAAATTGCCCAGCCTGGACTGATGGGGTTCTGATTATTTTTAATGTGTTTTATGGGTTTAATATGTATTTTTAACATTTATTGGATTGGGATTGTATTTCTTAATTGTTGTGAGTCCTATAGAGATAGGGCGGCATACAAATCAAATTAAATAAATAAAAATAAAAAATGCTTGAATTGAAGCCAGTTTCTGGATTAATAAGATTTTCAGATATTTGCTTTGGAACCAAATGCAATAGCTCAGCAGTTAAAGAAGTAGCTCCCTCTCATATTTGTTACAGTAATTGATAATAGTTGGAGTTTTGTCCTTTTCCTCAAACCCAAAGTTTCAACACTAGGACTTTTATTTATTTTGCCAAAACTTTTAAAGCAATATTTTCTTAGTGTTAGCATATATGACAAAACTATATATGACAATAACTTACATTTTTATAAGTTGGACAAATATTCTATAAGTATAGGTAAAACACTAAGAAGGAATACATAATAAAATGTTGGGAGCAGTTTCCTATTACATTCCATGTTACAGGTAGTCCTTGACTTATGACCATAATTGGGATCACAATTTCCATTTTAAATTGTTATAGGTTGAGTCATCACATGACCTGACCAATTTTATGACTATTCTTATTATGGTCATAAGTCAAGTCATGCGATCATAAGTAGAGTCATTCAGTTATAAGTGTGATTCTAGTTTAACCCATAGCAAATTGAATAACATGATCACGGGACACTGCAGCTAATTGGAAATGTGAGCCTATTGCTAAGTGCCCAAGTTGCAATCATGTGACTCCAGGGGCAGGGTAATTGTCATAAATTTGAATTTAGATTGTAACTGACATTTTTGTAGGCCATTGTTAATTTGAACATAATTAAGGACTTCCTGTATTGGCTTTTTAAAGTCATTTTCTGTGTGATCCTTGGCAGCACTTAGGTTTGATGAAGGATGCGACACCTAGGGAACCTTTGTAGTGGGGTAAAAATCTGAGATTAACAGAAAATATTTGTATGCAGAATGCATAGTCATTCATTAACTAGACTTTCCAAACTGGCATCCTCCAAATTACATAATCTCAGCCCATGCCAAGTTGGGAAAAATATATAACTTACTTTTGAATATATGACATAATAGTCAGATGCTTTATCTGAATTTTTGGCATAGAGTGCTGAAATATTATTATGTGTGGCATTGTAAATGATACTTAGGAGCACCAGGTAGTTCAGCATGATATGTGCAAGTCTTTCTAAAGAATTTTCCCCAAGTTAAATCAATATATGGCTTCTGTGAAAAGATAATATTACTCTGTTGAAACAAATTTTATTTGTATTCTGTAATAAGATACAGTATGTCTTTTGAAATGGCATTAATGTTTTAGTATTTGAGAGCTGTACAAATGCCAAGATCACTCTTTAGACCTGAAGTTTGTTTGTTTGTTTGTTTGTTTAAGGCTAAATTGCTTAGTGAATTCATGGGAGAAATGAAATTCAAACCAGCAGTAGTATACAGTAATTTACAGCTCTTCTTTTCTATATCACATATCTGTAAATTTTGTTACATTAAACTAGACATGGGATATAATTTTCTTAAATTTTTCATCTAATTTAAAATTACTTGTTTATTTAGCTTAAACTACTCTTAGAGTGTTGATAAAGGTTGGCCATGTATCTATATCAAAGACATAATTAATTGCATACCTTTTGTCAGCTGTTGCCAAGAGCAGTCTTCAATATTGGTACAGGTAGTCCTCAATTTATGACCACAATTGAGCCCAAAATTTCAGTTGCTAAGTGTAAGTATATGTTAAATGAGTTTTGTCTCATTTTACGACTTTTCCTGCCACAGTTGTTAAATGAATCAGTGCAGTTAAGTTAGTAACACGATTGCTAAATGAATCTTGATTTTCCATTGACTTTGCTTGTCAGAAGATCACAAAAGGGGGATCACATGACCCAGGACACTGTAACTGTGTCAGGGTTCCAAGTAACATATCCATAGTGAACAAAATTCTGAGGCAGGCAATTTCGTCAAAGAATAGGTTTATTGGATATGTCATATTGGCACATGCTGGTGAAATCTGACTCTGAATTCCCACAGTTTTCACCTAATTAAAAGTAAAAATTTGTCACTTTCTCAAAATAAGCAGTCACATGGTCCAATCAGTATACTATCCAGTTGCTAGGTGATTCAAGTCCTCTCCTTCCAGCACTTGCAGGAATTCCTTGGTTCCCAAGAGAAAGTATTTTGTTTTGACTACAACACCCCAACTATCTCTATTCCCTTCCCCCACCCCCACCCCCACTCCCCGCTATACTTCTTCTCCAGTGTGTCAGCACTGAAGTCAGTCAGGCCAGCTTTAGGGTTGACAGGCGGCCCCCCCTTAATTGAAAAGGAGTTCCTGGAAGAAGACAAGAACACAGATAGGTTAATCAAACACAAGCTTGACAAACTGTGATAAATATAAGTCAATTGCCAAGCGTCAGAATTTTGATCCCGTGACTGTGGGGATGTCACAATAGTTGTAAACATGAAAAATTGTCATAATTCATGTTTTTCAGTGCCGTTGTAACTTTGAATGATTACTAAATGAACTGTTGTAAGTAATTATTGTCCCTATTTTTAAACGAGGAAATAGGAACAACCCAGCCGATTATCGTCCTATAAGTCTGCTCTCCATCATTGGGAAATTGTACGCTAAATATCTCCAACGCAGACTCCTCACCTGGGTCGAGGAGTCCAACATTATTGGTGCTGAACAGATTGGGTTTAAAGCAGGCTGTGCCACATTGGACCACTGCTTTGTCCTAGCGCACCTGGTTGACAAATATGCCACCATACCAGGTGGTAAACTTTTTACTGCTTTTATCGATCTAAAGGCAGCATTTGATTCAATCCCAAGGGAATTGTTGTGGACAAAATTGTTCAAAAGCTCCATCGACAGACGTCTGTTGTTCCTAATTAGATCCCTATACAATCAGACTTCTAGTCAGGTCAGGTGTAGTTTGCAGGGAGAACTCTCTAACCCTATCCCGATAAAGAGTGGAGTAAGGCAGGGCTGTCTCCTGGCTCCTCTTTTGTTTAACCTATTTTTATCTGATTTGGCCTCTTATATTGGATGTATTGAGTCTCACGCCCCAAAGCTGTCAACAACGAAGATCCCGCTTCTCCTTTATGCTGATGACGCGGTCCTCCTATCACTGACGAGGCTTGGCCTGAAAAGGCTTCTCTCTGCATTTGGGTCCTACTGTGCTGAGAATCACTTGTCCATTAACTACGACAAATCAAAAGTCTTGGTGTTCTCTAGTGCCCGGAAGTTACACAACTGGGCTATTAAGGGTAATGCTGTTAAGCAGGTTTCCCATTTTAAGTATTTAGGTATACATTTTCAGAACACTGGTGCTTGGACTAGACACCGAACCCAGGTGCTGAATTCAGCTTTTTGTAGCCATCAGCAGATTTTAAGATTTTTCTATACCCAAGGTGGCCAATTTATTCCTTCTGCTCTGCGTATTTACAAAGCCAAAACCTTGGCCCAAACTCTTTATGGAATTCCGATATGGATACAGGGCTTCAAGGAGTGTATTGAAAGAACGCAGGCTGCTTTTTTAAGGAAACTTTTGGGTCTCCCTCCCTGTGTTGGCTTTGCTCCGATGTATCTGGAACTGGGCATTCGATCAGTTGAATGCATGGCGTGGATCAACACCTTTAAATGGTGGTTTCGGGCACTCTTTTTGGCAGCCCCTGGCAGCTACCTCTCCCTGGTGTTAGCTGACCCCTATACGTCTCGATGGGAGAGGGATCTGACGAAGAAACTCCACCTGTTAGGTTTTTCGGGGGATGCCATGGGAGACTATGGCCTTAAAGATGCCCAATGTAGGGTAGTCCAACGGCTTGTGGACATAGACTTACAATATCTGAGAGCTAGAGCCAATAAAACCTGCTCCCCTCTGGTCTTCAGCCAACTTAATAATTTTGGACTGAGGATGGCCTCATATTTCTATACTCTAACCATCCCTAAGTATAGAAGAGTCTTCTCCCTTGCTCGTTTTAACGTCTTGCCTTCAGCATTGCTGGACGGACGATTCAAGAGGCTTCCGAGGGGCGAGCGGCTATGTCCCTGTGGTAGAGCGGAGGTTGAGACTGTGGAGCATGTCCTTTTACACTGCCCCATGTACAACGTAGCCAGGACTAATTTGATGTCTCTCTTAGAGACAGATTTCTGTGGGCCCAATGATAGTGATTTGGCCTTGTATTGTCTAGGGGATGGCTCCTCATACACTACCTCTCAGGTCTCAAAATTTTTTCTAAGAGCCGTAACCATTAGAGGAGAGCGCTGTGGTCCCTCTCAGCCGGGGCTTCCGGTGGCCGGCTGTTCGTGATGTTCTTTTCCCTATGTTTTTCTGTAGCTATGCTTGCATTTTGGTCTGTGACCGTAAATAAATTTATTATTATTATAACTGTTGTAAGTCAAGGACTACCTGTATTTTGATTCTCAATCTTGCTTGGTAATTTGTGGGCACTTGACAATTCAATTGCAGTAAAAAGCCACTTTAAAAATTCACTTTCTTGATGTACTTTAAATATGTTTATGTTCACGTTTGCAGCTGAAAATATTAAACAAGACAATTGTATCTGCTTCATTCACAGATTGTAATAAGTATAGGCCTCATGTTCTATGTTGTCCACCGAGCTCAAGTGGAATTGAATGCAGCCATAGTTGCATGTGAAATTGAAATGAAGACATCACTTGTGAAAAGCAGTCAGACCAGCAGCAACAATTCAACATCTTGCAACAAGAGGACACTTGCATTTTCTGGAGGAGGAATCAACATTGTGTGACTTCCTCTCATTTTCTGCAGTATTATCTTAGGTTTGTTAAACTGGGTCATTTAATTTGTTGCTTACAACTGCTGGACTTTTCAGCAAAACTTAAAATCCAAGTGGCTGGAAGATGTACTGTGATAAGAAGTACGCGGCAGTTTTTATATAGTAAACTGGCTAAATTTTTGTAGGGTTCAATAGTAACTGTAAACATAGATGCAAATCTGGCTGCACCTTTGTCTTTATTATCATGACTTATAGTCTGCACTTTAGACTTTGTTTGGTGTTTGCTTTTATAAACTGAAGAATACCCCGATACAATTTTCTTTCTGCTTAGCATTATTTATAAGACTGACTAATAAATAGTAGATCTTTAATACTTATAAAAATGTAAAGTATGCAACTTCATGTACAGAACTCTTAAATATGTGTGTTTTTGAAACTCAGTGAAACCTTGATCTAACAGTGCAATTTGCAGAATGGACTTTGCTCCTTCTGAATGCTCATGAAACTTCTAATTACATCATTCCTGGTGATTTAGCTATCTGAGCAAATACTTTATTCTGCCACAAATGATGTAATACTTGTTGAAAATTACAGGCCTCGTTTAGATTATCTTGGATGGAAAATTCTTGTCCTTTAATTGGAAGAAAATCTAGAGAGAAATTGATTCGCTGCATCTGAAGTCCATTAAACAGGTATCCACTAAATTGAGGTTTCACTGTATTTCTGGAAAATAGAACCTTTTTTCAGAATTGAGAACAATCAATGCAGGAAAATCCCATTTTTCATAGCTGGGAGGATAAGATGAGCACTTCCTCATGAGAAAGCTCTTCTGGAATCCAGAGTAATCTTCTTGTTTGTAACAGGTTAAAGGACATCCCCATACTTCTCTGGGGTTATCCGCTTAAAGAAAGGGGAGAATGTTTTTGCTATTTTGGGAACTATTTGGTTTCCTTACCTTATTTTGTTAAAAAATCTGAGAACTGAGAGAGAGAAAAAAACCCTTACATAAATCTTTAGTTGAATGTATTTTTGTAAGCCTCTGAACTGTTCTGGAGCCATCATAAATGTTCATATAAGTTCAAATCCTACATTGTGGGACTGAAGTGCTCTTATAAAACATGTTAAGTTATACTGTATAATATGCAAAGTAAAAGAGAAACTACAGAGTACTTACAGATTGTGGAAAAGAATAGTGCGAAGGAGAATTTGCAGGTGAAATGCAAATCTTTGAATGGATTTATCCTTGTGAGTAACAACAAAAGGGCTCTTCCACTGTTTCTAACTAGCGGTGAAAAGATTTTAGGAAACTGTATCAGATTTGCTTCATTCTGCACTCTGTAACACGAGCAAAATAGGTGGAATAAACCTTTCTGAAAACATAATGATACTAATTAATCATGTGGCCTTTATTTTTTAGAGAAGACTTTTTGGTTTTTCTTTCTTGAAAAGCTTTAAAAATCCACACAATTCCGCCCTGCATATATTTTCTTCTGATCATAAAATAATGCTCTTATATAAGTTTTCTGCAGTATTTTAAGATTTGTATCTATGAGGATGTGTCCCCTTTTCTTTTCTTTTCTTTTTTAAATTAAGAAAAAATAGATTTTCCATCTTTAAAACATTGACTAGGAAATGGCAGAAATGTCTTGAGGCTCAGGAATCTGTAAACATTTAAAAAAAATAATTTCATAAAATAAGTTGAATTCTCTTTAGAAAATCACTAACTTTGTTCTATAGGTTTGAATGAACTGGAATAAGCATAACTTGCTTATGTGTATTCATATCATAATTCTTTATAGATTGCATATTTGTATGCCTGAATGAGAATTCACAAAGATACTTCATAGCAGTTTGAATCAACTCAAAACTTTGAACTAAGTTTCATTTTTGTCTGAACAATAGAGTCCATTTCTGGGCTCTTGCACTTTTGCAATATCCCTTCCATTTCCTCTTAGTTTTTGGTCATGGTGCAATGATCTGTGAAAGTTATAGATTCTTACAATACAAAATCTGGCCATTGACTTCAACAAGTTTGCTTTGCGTTGAGGCAAATAGTTTTCAAATTTATTGTGCAGAATAATCTGCTCGTACTCTACCATATTTGTTAAATAGTTGAATAGGTAACTATGCCATCTCCCCATATAGCTTAAAATATCACAATATTTCAAATTTAGTGATAAATATGGAACTATTGGCAAGACCTTGTTTGGGAAATTTGGTGTTGTTCTACAGTTGAATTGTTTTTGTTACTTGAAAATTGGAAGTTTGGCTATTATTTTATGACACTTTGATAGTGAATGATTGCTGATCCCTTTATTACTGTGGCTTTCATTTGAAAAGTAATACCAATAGGCACTGTAACTTTAATGTTACTTCACCCAAGATTTTATCAATATTTGTTATTCTGTGATCTCCTTTGTTAACAACAATAAAGGAATCTTTGTAAAGCTATATTTTCTGGAGTTTTAGTTGCACTGTGTTTTCAAATTGAGATAATTTGTACAAGGATTTTGAAATTGAATCCTTTCAAAGTTTTTGCATGCAGTATGGCATTTATGTTCAAGAATGAATTATTATTATTTCTTGAGTTACATTTCTGCCCATTTTACCCAAGTGACTCTGTGTGACTTTGACAAATCTTAACCTGTCAAAAGGCATTTGAAACACTAAAAGATCTGTTTGCAAAGGAACCAGTGCTGAAGCATCCTAACCCCGAACAACCCTTCGTTATCCAAGCAGTCGCCAGCAATGTGGCAGTGGGAGCAGTGCTACTCCAAAGAAATAGCCAAGGAAACCTACAGCCCTGTGCCTATATCTCCTGCAAACACAGGACATAGAGAGGGGGTAGGCCACATGGGAAAAAGAGGCTTTCGCAGTGAGATGTGCACTGCTAACCTGGTGCCACCTGCTGGAAGGCTGGCAGAGACTGTTCGAAGTCTGGACTGATCCCAAAAACCTGGAGACCCTTAGGACCCCGCGAAAACAAGTCCTCTGGGCTCAATACTTCAACCGGTTCGATTTCATGCTAAAGCACATCCCAGGGGGGAGGAACTTTCTAGCTGATGCTCTCTCCCACATGCCCCAGTACAAATGCGAACGCGAGGAGGTAGTAGACACCATCATCCCCCCTACACAAACAGCCGCCTAAGTGACCACCAGACGACAACGCCGCGACTGGCAATACCAACCCATAAGCGATCTAACAACGAAACTCAAAACTGAACTGCTAGCAGACCCCTGATTCCGAGACAACCAACACATCTTGACAAAAAGAGATGACCTAGTGTGGAAGGGGACGAAACTCTATGTTCCAGAATCCCTATGCATCCTAATCCTCCAAAGGAGCCACGACGTCAAACCGGCAGGCCACTTCGGGTTCCTGAAGACTTTACACTTAGCTCGGAGAGTGGCACATGTCTTAACTGGCGAGCTGGCCAAAAGTTTTTCCAGTACCTAGCGGACTAGGGATATGTGGTTGTTCATGGTCTCAGTGTAGATGAGGATGTCACCCAGGTAGATGACCCCCTTATAGGGGTGCTCATGCAGCACCTCGTTTATTAACTGCATGAACACCTTTGGGGATCCCTGCAGTCCAAAAGGCATCGCTTTGAATTGGAAGCTCCCTAGTGGGCAGTTGAATGCTGTTTTCCATTCATCTCCCTCCCTGATGCGGACTCGGTAGTATGCTTCTCTCAGGTCTAATTTGGTAAAGACTTTTCCCTTGGCTAGGTTAGATGGCATGTCCTTCATGAGGGAGGGGATATAGGTTGTGTACACATACACAGTTTATTGCTCTAAAGTCCATGTACAATCCAATAGTTCCACCTTTTTTTTCTTTGAATAGGACTGGGGCTGCGACCCGTGGCTTGGCTGGCTCGATGAACCTTCTTGCTAGGTTGTCTATGTATGTCTTTGTCTATGTATTTGCACATTTCTTGCCTTTCCTGGGGCGTCATGATGTACAATTTGGGTTTGGGTAGTTTTGCCCCGGGGATGATTTCGAAGGCGCAGTCTGTCTCATGGTGGGGAGGACACCCTGATATACAACAGGTAAAAATAATCCAATAAAACTAATATATAAACATATAAAAACTATATGAAATTTTAAAAGCAGAATTAAAAGCAGTGGCAGATTTCATCTTATCTGACTTGGTCATTGCAAAAACAACTCACTATTGCCAGACCCTAGACACAGCAGCAGAGCCATATCTTTACACTCTTAGTGGGTTGGGGCTAAACTAAGGTCCATGGCAGAAAAGGATCTCTACTTAGGTCCTGCCAGATGACATTTTTTCATAGATGGCATCCATAACATATTTCTTCTGCTGGTCCTGATGAGATGGGGAGAGGCAATCGTTCAAACCAGAATCATGCATATGGAGTTTTATAAGTCATAACGAGCATCTTGAAGAGAACTTGGAAGCATACTGTCAACCAATGTGGATTGCAGAACAGAGGTATAATGAGTGCTGATTGAGGAATGCACATAATTGCCCATGTTGCCAAATTCTATACTAACTGCAACTTCCACATGTTGTTCAAGAATTCCACCCCATTCAGAATCATGACAAGTTGCTGCGTCTTGCTAGGGTTGAGTCAAAGCTAGTTGTTTCCTATTCAGAACCCTACAGCCTTGAGACACCAGAACAGGACCCCAAAAGCACTGCTTAATTTGCCAAGGATAAGAAGTACAAATTTGGATATCAACATACTGATGATGCCTCACCTCATGGCGACTCAGTTGTTTCATATAGATGTTAAACAGTACCGGAGATAGTACCAAAGCCCTAAGGAACCTCACAATGCAGAGGCTGAAGATAGGACCTTCCTGATCAACACCAATGCCAGAGGAAGGAGGAGAACCAGCAGAAGCAGTGCTGCCCACCCCAATTCTCAAAACTGGTCCAGGATATGTTTTGTTGGGATTGTTGGAAAACACTCAATCTGGCGGAGGAGGGCTGAACTGAAGCATGGATTTAGTCTGGAGGCACTGCACAACTATGAAAGGGCTAAGACTGACCTGCAAGCCAAATTCCTTGGAGCCTTAACTATTTCCAGGAAAAGACTGCCAGTCTGGGGTTATATTATGCAGTTATATTACATTCTCTTTTATTATTTAAATGTATTCTGTACATCACCTGGGGATGCATTGCCTATCAGCTAGTATTTAAATAAACATAAAAAGTAATTAAAACATTTCAAATAAGATCATCTGCTAGCCTGTATTTTAACAAGTATCAATGGAAAAATGCTATCAGTGCATTTAGTGATAATCACGCTACAGAGGGTACTGAGGAAATAAGCCCCAAACCTGTGTTGTTAGGGTTTGAATTTAGTACCAAATATGAGAATTAAAAATATATACAAGTCTTGTATATCCGAAACACCACAAATTAATGTAGTTGTTAATAATGCCATTGTGTAAAGCAATCTTTGCCCCCAGCCTTTGCAGATTTTTAGTGCAAATATTAAAGGTTAAATACATCCAAGCATTTAATATTGTTTAGTAGATAACATATCTGTTTGTATAATGGATTGACCTAGATTTTTAGATTGTTATATTTCAAAGAAAGATCAGATTTTTTTTATTAAGCATAGCTAAAAATATTTTTTGCCTTTAAAAAAAAACCCAAAGTAGATTTTTTTTAAAAAAATTTGATTTATATGCAGCCCTTCTCCGGAGACTCCGGGCGGCTTACAATGTGTTAAGCAATAGCCTTCATACTTTTGTATATTTATACAAAGTCAGCTTATTGCCCCCACAAACTGGGTCCTCATTTCACCTACCTTAGAAAGGATGGAAGGCTGAGTCAACCTTGAGCCTTGGAGAGATTCGAACCAGCAGTAAATTCCAGGCAGCTGTGTTAATAACAGGGTGCGTAGACCACTGTACTATCAAGGCTCAGATTTAGGACAAAGATGTATTTATGGGATTTGCCTGCTATATTTTCACCTATTTGTGCCCTACCTGCAATGTTTCTGTTTAAAAGAAATGTATGACATAGCTATTTCAAGCTATTTGAATTTTACTCAGCTGCTGTTTAAAGGTTTACTGTAAGAGTTATAGTTTTAAATGTGTGAGGTAAAAATTTGGCTGCATGCACCTGCTGTTTTAAGGCTTCAAATGCATATGGCACATAATTGGAAAAATTTTGAGAACATGTGCTTCTGCGTCATTGTTGTGTTTTTCATAATGGTGTCTCTAAAACAAGGAATTGCTCAGCTGCTACGTATAAATGTATTGAGCTGGTTGCTTCTTTTAAACTTCCTATAGCTTGCTGCTTTCGTAAGTTGGGCATCCTAATTATTTTCTTCCACCTTTTGCATTGATACATTGGATTGTATTAATTGTGCCCATCTTGTCAGGTGCAAGCAATCAAGAGCCATTTGTAAATAGCTAAAGTAAACTACTTTATTGTCTTCTACCTAAGTTACAAGAATATCCCCAGACTGCTTACCTTCCCCTGGGGATGACCAGATAAGACCTTGAGGGATTTTGAGGGAAGTCAAACTTATGTTGCTTACAGCTGCACAATGATTCTAAGCAGGCTCCTTGCTTGACCCCTTCTTTCAGCCTAGCTGGCAGTTTCCCAACATCT
This sequence comes from Pantherophis guttatus, assembly GCF_059756535.1. NCBI lineage: Eukaryota > Metazoa > Chordata > Lepidosauria > Squamata > Colubridae > Pantherophis > Pantherophis guttatus. Next base: position 186,279,682 of record NC_142065.1, on the reverse strand, counting down.
AGATGTTTATCAGTGGTGTGTAGTTACTACCTTGCAAATCTCAGATGTTCTCCTCAATCAATTTGGAACAATGGGGGCATGTGGGGAATGGAGAAGTAATGCAGAAGCAATTTATGTACTATATGTAGACTCTGGTTCTTTTTCTGAGAATAAGCTGTAGAACAAAATAAGCTTCTTCACAGGATTTTATATTTGTTCTCTAACTAAAGAAACACCAGACCAGATGAATAGCTTGTATGTATTTTAGATTCTTTGACTGAAATGGCAAAAAGGCATGTATAGTATATAATACAAACAGATATACCAGTAGAAGATGATAGGAAAGTTAGATTGGAATGTATTTACTCAATTATCCATTGGTTAGAGCCATATTGGTTAGTTGATATGGTACGGGTGTGTGTGAGAGAGTGGAGTGATAAGACTTCTCAGAGAATGTATTTACTCTGCCTTATAGCTAGCTGCAGTTTGGCAGTTCAAATCTCGTCGGCTCAAGGTTCACTCAGCCTTCCATCCTTCCGAGGTGGGTAAAATGAGGACCCAGATTGTTGGGGGCAATATGCTGACTCTGTAAACCACTTAGAGAGGGTTGTAAAAGCACTACGAAGCGGTATCACGGGTGAAATCCAGCAAGTTCTGACAGTTTCTGGAGAACTGGTAGCAGAAATTTTGAGTAGTTCGGAGAACTGGCAAATACCATCTCTGGCTGGCCCGAGAGTAGGGTGCGAATGGAGATTTTGCAATATCCTTCCCCCAGAAGTGAGGAGGGAATGGGGATTTTGCAGTATCCTTCCCCTGGAGTGGGGTGGAAATGGGGATTTTGCAGTATCCTTCCCCTGCCATGCCGACCAAGCCACACCACGCCCACAAGCCACGCCCACAGAACCGGTAGTAAAAAAAAATTGGATTTCACCACTGAGTGGTATATAAGTCTATTGCTATTGCTATTATAAAGATAATATTTATAGTTCAACAAGGGAATATTAAAAACAGGTGGTTCAATGGCCCAGTCCAACCATTAAACAAAGGACAAGCCAAACTCAAAGTACTAAAAAGATTCCTGATCCTTGTATTACATTTTTTCTAAACAACGAGTCCTTCTTGAAAAAAACATTGTGATACTTCAAAATAATGCATTTAGTACTGCTGATGTTAACCAGATCTCTTCTACATGTGAGGTCTTTGACAATTCCCACTTCCTCTCCCTAAAATATATATATATTGGCTGTAGATATCTCTTTAGTCTTGGACTGGGTTAGCTTCTCTCCTTTTGAAACTGGTGTCCTGGATTCACAACACCATCTGGTGAAACAGCTTCACCTGTCTCCACATCAGGAGACCATCCAGACACTCATTCATGCTCTAGGCATCTCACAAATGTGCTGTATGTGAGGCTGCCTTTGGAGACTACAGGTAGTACAAAATGGAGCAATTTTGATAATCATAGGCATGCTGTGTTATGCCCATGGGTCACTACCGCTGCACTTGATTGGTTGCTACTTTGCTTCCAAGTGCCTATATAGGTCTTCAAGGTATAGGCCTGGTTATTTGAGACATTGCCTGTGTTTTGGCAGTACTTTCTGCCATTCTACTAAGATTGGGTACAATGGCTGCCCTCCAAATCTCATAGATTAAAAAACGTCATCTATTGGGATCTAGGAAGCCTGCCTTTTTTGTTGCAGTGCCTGCCCTCTGGAATACCATCTTCCAGAGATCTGTATGGCTTCCACCCTGATGATATTCTGAAAGTCTGTTCTCCCATGCTTTGGAGTAGGTAGAAGGTAAACCACACAGAGTAATCTGGACTCAGGTGGCCTCTATATTTAAAAGAATAAATAAGTTTGTATGCACAATCTCAAGTTTCAGCTTACTTAAAGGCAACATTTTGGAAGTAGTTAAATGATAGGTAGATAAGAAGGGAAGTAGATAGATGATAGCTAACCAGCCGGCCAGCCAGCCAGCTAGAGATAGATAGATAGATAGATAGATAGATAGATAGATAGATAGATAGATAGATAGATTGCAAAATAGGTACCCACATACATTCGTTAATGAGTTCTTTGAAAGCCAAATTGTATTCAAGTATTAGCCAGAGATATTCTATTATACTTTCTTCTCCAAAAAGCTGTGTTATTTTTTGGTACCACATTAAGGGTTGGCAAGTTTTGTCAACATACTTGGTCAATTGTGTATAGCTACAAAAAAAAAAGGGGGGGGAGGAGAGTGAGTGTCAATTCTAGCTTAATTCTAGTTTGTTCTAGTCCTGTAGAAGAAGAACCTGCTTCAAGATGAATCACAAAAACAGATTCATCACTTTTCTGAATCACCTTGTTTTGAGAATGTAATTACTGTTCAATGATGTTAAATAATGTGTACTCTACAGTGTGTCTTGTAGAATTTGAGATTACTTCCCACCATCACCACCTTGATTTATTAACTGGCTTCTTATACTGAATGGTAACATGTCCTTAGTACTAATTACAGAGACTTGTCTCTATGTAGATGAGCCAGCTATAATTACTTTTACTGTTCCTGCCTTTTGCGTCATCACGTTCCATGTAATAACAGATGGAGCAGAGCTACTGCTCTTACTGCAAAAGGGTATATACAATGAGCTGCTCTGGTATCTGTGCAGTCAAGTCACAAACTTTTTAATGGCATTAAAGGATCTTTAAACTAAAACTGTACAGGAGATCATGACAACCAGTCCTCAGTCATCCATATTCCAGAAGCAATTTTGTTCCTGCATAAGTTACAAGTGGATACAGTACACCATTCCACATTTATGGGGATTTTGATATCTAAAAGAAAGTTTTTTGAGCAGATTTTCAACAGATTGTATGAGTAGACATCCTTTCGTCTTTCACCACCTATGCATGTGAAGGATAGTTTCCTGGGCTTGGGGATCACAAAAGGTTGTGAGCTTAAACTCTGTGTTGTATTACATTGTAATATTTTAGACTGATTCCCAGTACATTCTTCCATTCCATCCTGAATCTTCTTTTTCTTCTCTTCATATCAATACCACCCAGATTATCCAGGATAGTCCAGAAGCTACATTTAGATAACACAGTATCCATGGCAGTATATTAGTGATGCTTCAGTTTATGAAATAACATTTGTCATCACTACTACCCTTTTTATGCTTGTTGCTCTAAATAATTTAGTATCACCAGTACATTTGTTCACTCATGGTGTATCCCCAATTTCTGATCTCTTCTGAATAGGTAAGAAAGCATCAGTACAGAACATTGGAAGATTCCCATGATCATATCTTTCCATTTAAGAACTTTTCTTCTGTCAGATTTACTTCCCTAAGAGGACCTTGATTAGATTTCTAAGTGCACATCCACTTTTTTTTTGTTTTTGTTTAGAGAACTTTATGATTCTGTTTTTTGGCACTTTACTCATAATATTAGAATGTGTAGAAATTAATAGATTGACGCTTGCTATAAAGGAGAAAGAACAAACTGAATATTATATGACATGGGAATTAGTTTATGAATGGTTGGAAAATAAAAATAGAAGTTAGAAATAAATGGAGATCGGTGAAATATAGAAAACATGTTACGATAGAGAAGCAAACAATATAATGATTGTTATTAAATATGACTATTAAGATTATTATATTTAATATTATTATCTTATTAGAAGATATGTTAAGAGGGAGAATTGAATAGATGTATTATGCTCATTATTATTGTAAGATTAGAGAATCAATATCAATCAGTGGTGGGTTGCCCCCGGTTCGCACCGGTTTGATAGAACCAATAGTAAAACTGACAGGAGGCTCCACCCACTGACCCCGACATCACCAAAACGCTTCTGCGTATGCACAGAAGAGCACGCGTGGCCCCGCTGCAAACCGGTAGTAAAGGTAAGTAGAACCCACCCCTGATATCAATGTAATGAATACTGTTGTAAATTTTTATTGTTATTGCAGAGATATTTGTACCCAGATGACACACTGTTTAATGGAAGATGGAATGTTTAAGTTAATTTTTTTTTTAAAAAAATTCATAATATTATTGTGCACTTGAGTTCCCACACCTGTGTATCCATGGACTAACTGAGTGGATTTTCTTTCAGCTCAGTTCCCCAAAGTCAAATAAGCTGACTTTGTATAAATATACAAAAGGATGAAGGCTATTGCTTAACGCATTGTAAACCGCCCTGAGTCTCCGGAGAAGGGCGGCATATAAATCAAATTTAAAAAAAAATCCTAATCTATAAAGTTTACCTTGAATAAATTGAAATACTAGAGTACTTTTAGGTTTGGAGGCAGTGCAGTGGGTCACTTACATACTGGTGGGAATTCTGCCTCCAGGTTCCCTTCCTGCAGTTGAGATCTTGAAAACCCTGCATCCTCTTCTCTAGTTTGCAGAGCTAATCAGTCAGCAAGATGATAAACCAGTGAGATAAAGAAGGCAATGGGATACAGGTGAGATGTTACTAGAGAAAGACAGCTGGAGAGAGACCTGCAGCCAGGACAACTACTAATTGTTGAGAGACTAGATCTGAGTTTGAGAAATGAAAATGCAAAGCGATAAAAATGGTCTCAGTTTGCTTTGGGCTCTCAGGTGAATAAATGTATTACAAGCCAGTTCAAAGTCCAAATAAATAGTAAGTCTCCCAGGTAAGCCAGACAAGGAGCACAATCACATGAGCTAATTCTGCTTTATTGTAAGGTCATATTAACAGAATTGTGTAAGTCTGAAAATACAGATCTCCCACCATCACTTTTAACAGTCTGATATGTAAGGGTGAATTCTTTTTAAGTTTCTTTCTGTGCCCATTAAGCAATTATGAGTTTTTTTCACTTTTTTCCTGATCATTCCTAGGCAGTTCCCCTCATCCCTCAGAGTCATTCCCACATACCATTACAAGCCAGATTTGTAGTTCGATGGATAGAATTAATAAATTACGCTTTTAGGATAACAAATGTTCTTTTTTCTCAATGCTAACACAAAAGAGAAAGGCACAGCTCAAGCAACTTCATTGCATTTTTCCCTTTCCTGTATACATAGCATTGTTAAATACTGCAAAGGCTATTTTCCTACCTATAAATACTTTGCATCATTGCACTTGTTGACAATCTGTAATCAACAATTATTTGACTGCTGTTAAGGAGTCCCATGAGAAATATAATAAGGTGTAAACTAGCAGGGTGCAACCTGCTTCAAGAATGTAAATGAATAAGGGGAAATATTTCTAATACCTCTCTGGCACATTAAAAGAATTGGTTGGGATCATTATTAATAAACTGACTTTTAAAAAGATTCTATCCTATCTTTTTGGTTGATTATGGAAAAAGTCAGAGCATTTCCCTAAACCAAATATTCACAAACCAAAGCAGGAAGTTTATTGTTCCCTTTCATGTGGAAATTGCAGTCAAAACAGAGCTTAGGAGAGAAAAAGAGGGTGGTAAACATGTGAAAGATTTACAGAAGTAAAGATAAATGAGGACTGGGTGACAGGTAAACCTAATGAGACTTTGAGCATACTTGGTAACTCACGTTTGAGAAAAGGAAAACCCGAGAATTTGGAACTGTAGATGGGGAAATAGAAATTACAAGAATAGGGCATTGTTTTCCAGCTGGAAATGATCTCCTATTGAAAGGTTGAAATAAATTATAACACTTTGTCCAAAGCTCATCATAATCAAATCAGAGTGAAGGGAAAAGATATGATAAGATTGGAATCTTGAGGAAGATCTGAAAATAACAGACTGGTGGAAAAATATCTGGGAGGGAACCCACCAGTTACCCTTGCAAGACCTATCCCAAGGTTGACCATTGCTGTTGAGAAACTCCTATTGCATGTTTCTATTCAAAATGACCCTCTGATATTTCCAGGAAGCACAATGCTGTATCTGCAGAAGAGCTGAGAATTGTAGCTACTAAGTTTGTTTTTTTCATGGAGTTGCTGACAGGAGAAGAGACGGGGATGGTCAAAATTGTAAAACAAAAATTTTAAAAAAAGAGGAGCAGGCCTTTAATTGGGTAATTGTAGCCATCATCTGGACACATTTGCCCCCTGGCCCTGGGCCTATGGCTGCCCCTAATTAATCCTCTAGCCATCCATGTGCTTTATCATGGCTTTCAGGCAGCAAACCAGCCCCGTTAAAAGACAAGCTCCCATGATATATATGTCTTTGGTTTGATAAGATTGAATATGGAGAGGATGAGTAGGGGTGGAGAAGTGAAATCCCTGATTGAAAGAAGGAAAGATCCCTCTCTTCTTCAAACTTCTTGGATTGTGAAAGAGAGCTCAGATCCAAAGCTGCTCAATTTCATTCTCATTACAGTATTTCAAATCTTGCTTCTTGCCCAACAAGTTCAACCAGACGTCTGAGTAAACTCTCACTTCAACCTCAAAACCTAGACTGAGGTAAAGCAGATTCTATCCCCAAGATCATTAAAAGGGAATCTGGGAAGGATGCCCACAGAATTATTTTCTTTTTGCTTTTGTCTTGTCATTTTTTTCTCATTCTACCCTGAGGTGATTTCCTTTTGAAGAGTGTACTGTTATCTCCCTAGTCCTGGCAGCACCCAATCACATTAACTAGGTCAAATATAATAATCTGGGAAATACAAATTCCCACCCATTTTCTGGAGAAAATACCTGGCCTCCTGTGAGCCTTTGGGACAGGTGAGGTCTTACTAACTCACCAGCCTCCTCCCTTTGATCAGGCTTGCAAGCTGTGTGGCTTAGCCATTGCAGTAAATTGGTAGCAAGCATGTTCTATGTTGCCAGGTTTTGACAGTGAGCTCTGGATTAGAGAGGCTTTTTTGTTGTTATTTCTCTCCAGCTCTTTTTTTTTTTTTGGAGGACAAGATGGGCAAAACATGGACTGAGCTGTAGTTTTCACATTACACAGTTGACTAAGATTAACCTTATACATAATTGAATTTGTTGGGGGGGGTTTAAATCTAATTCTCTGGAGTTAGTAAACTACATAAATTGACCCCTTTGGGGTATTGTTATAACTTTAACTCTGATTGATTCCTTTAAACATTTTATGGATGCTGGGCCACTATAAACTGATTGAATCCATTATTGTTGATCCAGATGAAAAATGGAAAAACATTTAGAAGCAAGTTTTAGATTTATGGATTACAAGACAAAAATCCTTGAAATATTAAACACTGAACTGTAAATGCATTTGCTGCTGCCATATGCATTAGCTGTGAAAAAAATATGACAATACACACATACAATGTCATTCCTGATCTAATCTATTGAATAGTAGATGTTCAGTTTGTACTGTAATATATTTTATTATGCATGTTATTTGTTTAAAATCTAACTATACTTACTGTTTTCTGATACATACTGTATGTAACAGTTCTATTTTTGGATGTTTTACTATATCTGGCCTTATGTCTGTAATAAAACCTATAGCATTTCACAACTTTGTACCCTCTAAAACAGAGGTGTCAAACTGGCAGCCCATGGGCTAGATGCGTCACATGCAGGGCACACCCACCCCAGCTTCGTGAAGGGAAAAAATATCGTGATATGTCACATGACTGCAATGTGATGCTGCGAGTTTGACACCCGTGCTCTAAAAGTATGGACCAGCTCCCAGAATTCCCCAGCCAGCAAGGCCACTGTGAGAATTTTGGTAATTGATGTTGGGAAAAGGTGTTACAAGAAATACATACATGGGAAGGATATGGTGAACCAATTCTACTAGTTCTATAAATTCTAAGGATTGAATGGGTTTATTCCATTATTAGCTGCAATAAGTTTTTATGAATTAAATTTTCAACATTGCTTTGGAAACATGATGAAATCTGTCTATAACTGAGCCTTTCAGATTTGGTCTAGACTTTTAAAATGAATGATGGCATCCTGTTATTCCTAAAGTGAAATAACTTTTACCAGATCCTGGTCAACCATAGTGAGCTACTATATAAAATAAAACAAGGCTTTATTTTATTTCCATGTGGCAGAACTCTTTATTGTTAAAGTCTCAAGATTTTGTTTTATTATATTAATTTAATAAAACAATAAAATTACTGCAGTTAGTCAATTACTATTTTCCAGTACTTAAACGAATGGGAATGTTATAGATGGAAATCGGCTAGTGACACATGTGAAGGCACAGTCATGCTATAAATGCAAAATGTCCATAAAAGGATGGCTAACCGGTCATAATATCTTCCTACTTGTGACTGTCACGTTGTACAGTATATCTTAAAAAAACCAAAACAAAACACAGCAGTGTTATGCACACATACATGGGGTATACATTCCATTGAACTCAGATTTCTTTTTAAGGAATCAGGTATAAGGTTGGGTTTTGCTTTTCCTATTCTTTTTTTTAAAGAACATCTCTACAGAATAACAAAGATGATTACAAAGCTGCAGTGGTGGGATTCTCCTGGCTTAACAACTGGTTCGGTGATCGTGCGCTTTGTGCGCGATGCGCAGTTTGAACAAATCTTCACTTTGGGTTCTACAGAGGAGTAACACAGCTGATTCATGCGGCAATCGGCTCTGCCATGCAAATCAGCTGAGGAGATAAAGGTAAGAAAATAGCGCAGGCGGGCAGGTGGGCCCATCTGATTGTCAGGGCGAACTGGTTCACTCCCAGCTGATCGTCGGAACTGGTCCGAACCGGTAGAATCCCACCACTGCAAAGCTGCCTACGACCTATTCTTTTCTCATACGTAGAAATGGGCCTTTTTAAAAATGATATTTCAGAAAGTCTGATCTTTCTTCTTTTGACTGTGAATTTCTGCCGATTAGCCCTGGTTACTTGTTTCAGAAAGCAAAAGAAAAAGATTGGCAAAGTTTCTGCCCTTTGCTTTCCCCACAGTCTTAACAAGATATTAGAGACAAGGAGGTTGACAGGAAGTTTGCATGAAAGAAGAAATATTACTGTAAGATGTTTGCTGGCTTCTGTGGATAAACTTAGGCACTGACCTAAATATGATTCTAGGTCATTGTAATTTCTGTATCATGCTAAAAAGCAAATGATTATCACTTATTTGGTACTAGGCAACCTATATAAATTATAAAAATATTTTATCATTTGGATTTTTATAATCCAGATATGATAGTCTTATTGACATTGATCTTGATTGATGATTACGTTTCCAAACTGCAAACTATTTTATAATTATATATCCACAGTAGAATGGGGAACTGTCTATAAAATATACACTTCTTACTTTATATTTTTCCTTGTGGACATCTTACTTAACCTTATATCCAAGGTTTTTAATGTTGGCAAGTCTTGCTTTCTATTTTGCCATTTCCCTGTATTCAAAACAATAGATCTTCTGTGAATACTACAATTGTGTCTGATCTGTAATACTAAGAAATACCAGAGGATGGTGCCCTTGTGTCATTTTTTAAAACTTACTGTCTTCCCACAGCTTGAAAGCTATTGTTAAAAAGTATTTGGTAGGAGAATTCCATCCTCTTTGTTTTTCACATTCATACTTTTTTTTTATTGAAAAGTTTTACAGAAAAAAAAAGATTTTCCCCCAGTATTCCCCCCACCCTTTTCCCCTCCCCCCACACACCCCCACATCCCTTCCCCGCATCCCACCCTCCCCCCCAGACTTCCCAGAGCAAAATATAGGGTATTTCAGTTAACAATCATAAGCTAAATTAACCTATCTATCCTTAGACTACAAAATCCCCCCTTGAAACCTTAACTTCACTATAAATAACGTAATACTTCTAAAACTTAACATTCATTCATAAGCTATTTGATATTTTCTTGTCTGATACTTATTTTGAATATAATCAATCCATCTTCTCCATTTACATTCATACTTTTTAAATGATCCCAAGAAAATGAATATAAATCAACAGATTTTCTAAGTTAAAATGGGTAACGCCATCACTCTGCTAAACAAATAATTCCCTCAACACTGTCAAACTATTTACTAAGACTGCACTATTATTAATCTTCTCATCGTTCCTTCACCCATCTCCTCCCACTTATGACTGTATGACTGTAGCCTTGTTGCTTATGATTTATATTGACTGTTTCCTAATATGATTTGATTGCTTATTTGTACCCTATGACTATCATTAACTGTTGGACCTTGTGATTCTTGACAAATGTATCTTTTTTTTTATGTACACTGAGAGCATATGCACCAAGACAAATTCCTTGTGTGTCCAATCACACTTGGCCAATAAAGAATTCTATTCTATTCTATTCTATCCTATTCTATTCTATTCTATTCTATTCTATTCTATTCTATTCTATTCTATTCTATTCTATTCTATTCTATTTACTCTACTCTACTCTATTCTAACACAGTATTTACAGGCTTTTATTCATGTATGAAAGCTAGAGGGATCCATCAGAAGTATTTCAGAGTTATTTTAGGGTATTTTCAATACTAATCCTTCAAACAAACAATTCAAATATAATCCATCACCATTTTCAGATGAGAAACAAGGAACAAGAATGATTGATTATCTGTAAACTGCCACAGATATTGCACTGTTAAAGGGAAATAAAATAATTTACACACACACTCTCTCTCTCTTCCCCTCCCCCAAGTAGGCATTTTTTATGTTTTATGTGCTTTGTCTGGTTGCATGAAAAAAAACCCTCAGAAGTTCCTATATAGGCAGAAGTGAAAAGACATCAAGTACCCTTCTTTTTGAAAATCTTGACAAATCAGGGTTAAGGTTTCTGCAAAATCAGTAACTTGCTGGGAATGTAAGTAAAATTTTGCCTACTATGAATGGCCAATTCAGTGTATTATATTGGCAAATGAACAGTTTGAAACAGTGTGATGCAAGACCAGAGCAATTCTGAGGAATGCTTGAGAGTTCACAAAGACAAGGATGATAAACAAGAACCGAGAGACATTAGGAACAGTTTTGAAGATCAAAATCTTCTGGAAAAATGCTGACAAAGATTCTGGACAAAAAAGAAACAATACAAAGCAAGAGCATCCATGAATACATTGCAGCAGACATAGGCTATGAAATAGGCAATACAGTGTGACAAAAATATAAAAGAGCTGTTTCAGAATTATTCGAGAAGCTGCAATCATAAACCACAAGGTGTCAAGGGAGACCTAAAAGTAATGATTTTCTGTGAACAGTCTGAACATATGACCACATAGTGTGAGTCCTTCCTAGGTAAAGAACCAGTAAGAATAATATCGGCTATATTTCCAAACATAAAATCATGTTAAAGAGATAAATAAATCCTGCATATCCGGGAGTTTGTCAGCAACCAAAAGCTACCATTTAGAAGTTGCCCAATAACAGAGAAGCCCAAGGCCTTTTTTTTCCTTCTTTTTCTAACGAAACGAAACAAAAACAAAAAAGCAAACAATTTTGAATGCATGAGAATGTTAAGTATCAACAGAAAGGCTAACAACATTGCTGAATCTATATTGATCTTACTGAAAACTTCAGTACTGAAACAAAACTAGCATTGCATCATACTTGATATCGAGACACACTATCGCTTCCAAAAGAATCTACACAGTAGATTTGGTCAATGTACTTTATTTAAGGTATAAAATCATTTAAACAAAATTGTGTAAGTTTTTCTCTGAATTCATGACATATGAACTACCCCAAGCTCTAGAGAGCTACAGGGTTTTTTTTTTAAAATGCAAATTTTGCAGCCAAGCTAACAAGTAACTCTGTTTTAAATACAGGAGAAAGCATAGGACTGTGGCTATCTAGAGTAGGGGTCTCCAACCTTGGCAACTTTAAGACTTGTGGACTTCAACTCCCAGAATTCTTAAAGTTGCCAAGGTTGGAGACCCCTGATCTAGAGCTACTTTCTAACTGGTGTAGAATCCATAGGCTTGTAGAACAAAAGGTGATTTCGTTCTGATCAGATGTGTTAGTTACTGGAGATTAAAAGAAGGTCAATATCTTTAGAGATACATTTGCACCAGAAATAAAACCTTATGGATTTTACAGTATGCCTGACAGCACTGTGGGTCTGAAGGAGGTTCTTACACTATGTGCAAATTTCTTAATGCAAAGTGAGAAGTTCATTCTTTCTCCCACTGGTGTACTTGGGGCCGTCTTCCTAAGAACCTGAGGGACCTCTCATATCCTACCAGACTACAGAAAATATTAAAATAGACACTATAATGGTCTGAACCAAATTCTCTCTCTTCATATTGCATAAGATCAGAGTACCCTTGTTCCTTCTAGTCTGATCGGTCAATATTACAGATTAACAGAGTTGGAAGGGACCTTGTAGGTCATCTAGTCCAACCTTCCACCCAAGCAGGAGACCCTACACCATTTCTGACAAATGGCAGTCCAATCTTTTCTTGAAAGCCTCCAGTGATGAAGCTCCCACAACTTCTGAAGGCAAGCTGTCCCATTGGTTGATTGTTCTCACTGTCAGAAAATTTCTCCTTATTTCTAAGTTGAATCTCTCCTTGTTCAGTTTCCATCCATTATTCCTTGTCTGGCCTTCAGGTGCCTTGAAAAATAGCTTGACCCCTTTGTCTCTGTGGCAGCTCCTCAAATATTGGAATACTGCTATCATATCTCCCCTGGTCCTTTTCTTCACTAGACTAGTCATGCACAGTTCCTGTAACTGTTCTTCATATGTTTTAGCCTCCAGTTCCCTAATCATCCTGGTTGCTCTTCTCTGCACTTTTTCTAGAGTCTCAACATCTTTTTTATAGTGTGGTGACCAAAACTGGATGCAGTATTCTAGGTGTGGTCTTACTAAGGCTTTACAAAGTGTTATTAGTACCTCACTTGATCTTGATTGTATCCCTCTGTTAATGCAATTTAGGATTGTGTTGGCTTTTTTGGCTGCCACTGCACACTGCTGGCTCATATTTAACTGGTTGTCCACTAACAGTTCCACTATAATATAACATACTAATAGTGTAAAGATTTGTGTTGTTCAATCATAAAATGATTTTAAAATAAGGCTAACATAAAATAAGGTTCAAACATATTAAACATATATCATTAAATATGATGGAGTAAGTTTACTAAAATTGAAATCTTGACAGGTATGGTGCTTGGCCAACCTTCCCTGCATCAAGAAACTAAACAGGATCAAACTGAGTTAATACTAAGGTAGGATTTTTCCAGGAAATACTAGTACTGTGGGTAGAATCAGAGTTTATAGATATAATAAAAATATTTAGCTGGGGGAAAATTTCATCCATAAAAATATTTTAAAATCTATTTCCAAATTGGCAACTGAAAATATGCCTTAAATCCAAATAGTTTTGTTTCATGGTTCAGTGTTGCTCCTTTATTTTCTCCTTTATTCTGTCTTATGTATGCATCAATTATTCTCATTTATGCTGATAAATTGCTGGAATACCAGGTTGTTATCTCAATTAGTCATGAAGAAGTTTTTATCTATGGTCAGTTTATTAGAAGACATTTTTCCTTTATAAGTAACAACTTCAGTTAATTAATTGTAAGCAATCTATTCATATTCCACTGTCTGCTGCATCCTAGATAAGACAGAATAATAAAAACATTTCCTTCACATTTCAAATAACAAGAGATGAGGATATCTTCTGAGAATTGAAAGCACAGAAGAACCAAAGATAACAAGCAAAAGATGGTGCATTAAATACGTTTCAGGATCAACTACCTTCACAGGAGAAGTTCATCCATCATCAATTGTGAAGCCAATATGCTCAATGCCATACAGATGGTTGTATTGTTAAAAGCATGCTCAATTTAAGAATTTTGTTGGTTATTTCACAAAATTTTCCGTTCATCATTTCATGGAGACTGCATCAAGAAACAGCTTAGCTTTGGAAATGAGAACTATAAAACCAGAATAACATTTGTAATAAGTACAATAAAATGCAGCCAACTGGATCAAAATCTGCTAATCCCAGCATCTGAAACCACCATTCATGCTAATTTGTGGCATATTTCTAGCATGGTCTGAATTTAGTGGTTTTCTCTGGCCCCAAAACTAGGGAAGACATGTGGTGATGGTTCCAAGCAGTTCTTTATTGTTCCACACTTCTAGACAGAATCTTGCCAAACTGAAGCATTCTACTGTCTTCATCAAGCAAATATTCTGAAAACTATTACAGAGGAGCTGTCTTCAACCTCTTTCTCTCACATAAAATATCTGGATTGATTTCTGTCTTATTCCTCTGGAAGGCACGCCTCTTTCTTCTGGGAATACAGCCTGCTACATTCCATCGCAGGTTTGTTGATTTGAGATCAGGATCCTATCATTGCTGAGGAACATTGGCTAGAAAGAACAGGACAGCTGATATAGGAGATGACCAGGCTGAGCCTGAGGGCAGGGTCAAATGCACCATCTGGAGTCCCTAAGCCCCTGAAAGAGACCTAAATCCAGCCCTTCTTGAAGTCCATTGACTTTTATCTGCCACCAATTTGCCTTGACTATTAGTAGATCAGAATCTTGTATGTGCTGCATGGAATAAACTGACAGTGCTTTTGAACTCTATTCTGGTTCCTAGTTTCTTGTGCTTGACAGTTGATGGGAATAAGGGGTTGCTTTATTCACATAGAATCTATAACTGGCGTGATGTCGGGGTTCCAACAGATGCCCTAATTAATTCATGGCCTCGAGCCAAGTTTCAAAAGAAATCCAGTTATTTATTAAAAAGGTAAAGGTTCCCCTCGCACATATCTGCTAGTCGTTCCCAACTCTAGGGGTGGTGCTCATCTCTGTTTCAAAGCCGAAGAGCCAGAGCTATCCGAAGACGTCTCTGTGGTCATGTGGCTGGCATGACTAAATGCCAAAGGCACATGGAATGCTGTTACCTTCCCACCAAAGGTGGTCCCTATTTTTCTACTTGCATTTTTTACGTGCTTTCGAACTGCTAGGTTGGCAGAAGCTGGGACAAATAACAGGAGCTCACCCCGTTACGCAGCACTAGAGATTTGAACCACCGAACTGCCGACCTTTCGATTGACAAGCTCAGCATCTTACCCACTGAGCTACCGCATCCCCTAGTTATTTATTATACTGTAGCAAATAAACAGCCGTGATATTAATTATATCCATGGATAAAAGCATTGCATGTTAAGAATGTGGATTGAGTGGAAAATTTTGGTTTTCAATTAGATAATTTGGAGGTAGTTTGCTAGTCTACAGATTTGTTGCTGACTTACTTCTTTTAATTTAATGTAAATAATTTTTAAATTTTGGTTTACATGTTTTAAATTAAATGAATAAGCATAATTTTGTAAAAAGAAGCTCCTTCACCAACCTTACAACTGCCAAATTAAAAATTGGTTGTGTTATCTTTAAATAAAAAAGATAATTTATTCTGATTTTCTAATAGGGCATTTGAGGTTAAGTTCAAACTTTCAAGTATTAGGTTCATAACAATCTCATAAATAATGTGTGTGTTTCATATGAAGTTCTGTTTTATTCTCTAGTATAATGCAAGCCTTTTAGTAGTGTATTTCCTGAATTAATAATAAATATTGATATATAGCCAATACCTCTGTTAATTTAAATGATAAGGGAGAAAAACACAAACTTACAAGTTAATGTCATCCAATATAGCAGCTAATATTCATTTATTGTGTCTGGCATTCAAGTTACTAACCAAACTCAGATTAAGAGTCATCAGTAACATGCTGTAGATAAATTGGCTGTCAATTTTTTTTTAAAAAATGAGACGGAGACAAAAGAAACTGAGTGGCTGAAGATATTATTTGATTACTGTCTAATGCAGCATCTGGAAGGACAGAACACACAGAAAATGGACGTGACACTGTGGTTTCTGCCCTGCTGTGTGATTAAAGAGAATGGCATGAGCAATTCTTCAGGATCTGAACATGATCATTCATTTTGTCTATGCATGTTGGAACTGGCCCCCAAAGTAAAGTCAGCTGACGCCGTGGCAACACGGACAGGGATTTCTGAGCTCCAGAAACCCCCAACAGCCCTGATTCTAGATGGTCCCTTTGGGATCCTGCAGTCTAGTTTTGACTGCGGCAGTGGAGAGCACATCCCTGTGATCTCAGGGGTACCGCAAACCCCCTGATTGATCCAGGGAAAGCTCTTTTTCTGGTGTCGGGGTAGCAGCCATTAATGGCTGCCAAGGCTGGGGCAGCTTGAGAAAAGAGCGAGAGAAAGTGAGACAAAAGAACGTTCACTGACTCTGTAAAGAGCTGTTGTTGGTGAAGGCAAGCAATACTGGGTTTCCGAGGATGACTTCATATAAAATTTTCCCTTGTTTTTCCAAACTAAGAGAAAGGCAAATACCCATACACATAATTCAGCTTCTAGAGTATGATTCTGCACTATCCAATCATTTATTGCAAGTGAAGGTCAAAATTTTAGGAGGAATGAATATAAAACCCTAATTTTGAGTAGGAAAAAATCAAAGGCGTAACTATAGTTGGAGGGGAACAATAGCAGGTATAGTCTGCATCAACAAAAGTATAATGTCAAGATCCAGAAGAGCTCTTGTCTATTCTGTGGTCAGACCACTGAATATTGAATGCAATTCTTGGCACTGCACTTTAGGAAGGACACTTATAACATTTATTGTCCTGGTCTATTATTATTGTCTTTACCATTTGTCCTTGAGTAGTTAGTAAATAAAATTAAAATAGATTGTCAAAAACTGCAGAGATTTGATTCCTTTTGTTTACAGCATGTTCTCACGATGGAAGCATAATTTATAGGCAATGGAATTCTTGACATAAAAATGCTAATCTCTTGAGCAAAGTTGTTCTTTCTTTCTTTCTTTCTTTCTTTCTTTCTTTCTTTCTTTCTTTCTTTCTTTCTTTCTTTCTTTCCCTTCCTTCCTTCCTTCCTTCCTTTCTTTTTTCTTTTTTCTTTTCTTTCTTTGTTTTTTGCTTGCTTGCTTGCTTTTTCTTCCTTCCTTCCTCTTTCTTTCTTTCTTTCTTTCTTTCTTTCTTTCTTTCTTTCTTTCTTTCTTTCGTCAGACAATCAAGTTGGCCGACAATATATACATTTCCCATACAACATGCATATGATTGAAAGATAACCTTTCTATAAGTTTAACTGACCACATATTTGTAACTCCTCCCCCTCATTTGCATATTTAGAATTTTGCAAAATCTCTAAGATGGGTAGAATAATATTATATCATTCAATTTATTTACTTTAATCAAGTAATTCTCCAGGGTGAGTTACAGGCAATATTGACTGAGACCAAGAACCCTGCTTTGAGGGATTCCTTAGGGTTTTACCTACTTCCCATTCCTGTTAAAAATCTATATGAAACCAATGGGCATGCGGTGAGGTACTATCAGTATACTGATGATACTTAATTTCCTCTGCCCATATCTGGTTGATCAAGCTACGCCATCAAAGTTCTTTCCCAGTATCGGGAAACTGTGGGGACTCCAGGTAGGAAAGGAGAAGTCTGAGTTAAACCTTAATAAATCTGAATAACTGGGGTTTCAGATTCCCCAAAAGATTTTTCATCTACCAGAAGAATGAATGAATTTATATCTATCTGTCTATCTATCTACTGTATCTATCTATCTATCTATCTATCTATCTATCTATCTATCTATCTATCTATCTATCTATCTACCTACCTACCTACCTACCTACCTACCTACCTACCTACCTGTCATATCTCTCTCTCTCTCTCTCTCTCTCTCTCTCTCTCTCTCTTTCTCTCTCTCTCTCTCATCTATTTCATCCATCCAATTTATTACTCTCCCATCTTACCACAGATTAACTGTGGGCAGCTTACAATATTGAGGGTTTTCTTGTATTCATATCTCTTGCTGTAAGAGCAAATGGTGGCTAGGGCCTGAAGAGCATTTGTGCAACTTATCTTGGATACCAGTTGTGCCCAGTCAGGATTGGGAGTCCCTACTCACAGTCATTCATCCTTTTGTCACATCCAACTTGAATTATTGCAATCTGCTTTACATGGAAACATTCTTGAAAACTGCTTGCAGGCTGCAACTGGTTCAAATGTGGTAGCATGCATAATTATGAGCATATCTCAGTATGGTCATACTACACTGTTTCTTCATGAGCTGCATTGGCTTATAATAGGCTTCTGGGTGCAATTCAAGATGATGGATATCATCTATAAAGCCTTCCATGAGACAGGACAAGGTCATTTCTGGGACTACCAGTCTTCCATTAGTTCTGTCCATCCTGCCAGATCCCATAGATGTGCATGCCCATGGTGCCCTTAATCATGCAGACCCATCTGCTGGATCTGAAGGGTACCTCCTCTGCTGTGGAACAGTCTGTCATCCCCTTGCCCACATCTGGATGGCCTAAACCCTATTAGCGTTCCCTAAGCACCAGTTGTTCTCTTGGGCATTGGGACAGAGTGCTGATTGAGTCCATATCTAAGAAGTCTGGTAGTACATTGCCAACATCTTCAGTGGCCAGATTTTTCTGCTGTAGATTGACAAAATTGTTTGACAATAATAGTATTACCCTAGCCTAGCCCAAAAATAATCCTCGCTGTTTGAATGATGCAAGCAGTAATTATGGATGAATAAGGAAAGTGCATTAATTCAAAGTTTTGTGCATAGAAATACAATTCTTCTTGAGCATTACATAAAAAAACCTTTCTCCCAGAGTACTGGATAAAATGAATTCATTGTTTTGAACCATTGCAAATCTCCATGGATTTTCTAGTATTCTAGGCAAAATGAATATTATTTAATTGGGTTCTTACTAACAAATCCTTAATCTCCAACCTTCATACCTACCAATCCTTATTTTCTGTCTAGATGCACATATGACTTTCTTTATCAATTGGCATTTTCTTGCAGATATCATTCTAAAGTTATTACATAAAATAAAATAAAATAAAGTGATATTTCCATGGCTATGAAAGCAGGGGGAACAAAAACCTTCCCTTATATCAAATGCAAGAACTCAAGAGAAAATGATGGATAAGCAGTTATACTGGACTTTAGCTCCAGTGATGGGATTCAGCCAGTTCGCACCTATTCAGGAGAACTGGTTGTTAACTTTCTAAGCAGTTCAGAGAACTGGTTGTTGGAAGAAATCTTGTTTTGTTTTTTTTCCACTTTACAGGGCTAATCCTGTAAGGAAGGTAGGAAGGAAACATTCTGGTGTTTCTAGCCTAATCTTTATTGCCCTACTTACAGAAACTGCCTCTCTGGTTAAGCCTTATTACATTGTAACAGCTAAGGTGAAGCGCCCATCGACCTGACTGATGTTGAGTTGGCAACGCCTACACGATCACATAACCACCGAGCCATACCTACCCGGCAGGTCATTAGGGCAGAGAACCAATTGTTAAATTATTTGAACCTCACCACTGTTTAGTTCTAATCATTATGACCTTCTAAAGGTTGGTAGGGTAGATTATTATAAGAGTTTATATTCGTCATATCATTTTTCAGAATGCTAAATGTCTAATAATAATGAATTCATTGTCTGCACAGCATTCTGCTTGTCATAAAATACAGATCATTCTTCCCAATAGACCAAGAATACAATATTTCTGATCACTTACTATGGGAGACACAGATCCACTCCAGAATCTTTCTCTACCTAGGAGCAGTTCAGGAAAAAAAAAATTCAGCACAGAAAACTTCTGATATAAATAAAGAGGTGACACACACCCATCTCTCCCAGACACTGCAGTCTCCAAAAATAACGTGGAGGATGGGACAAGAATGCCACTTTATAATGCCTTGGTAAGGCTATACTTGGAATATTGCATTCAGTTTTCGTTGCCACGATGTAAAAAAGATGTTGAGACTCTAGAAAGAGTGCAGAGAAGAGCAACAAAGATGATTAGGGGACTGGAGGCTAAAACATATGAAGAATGGTTGCAGGAAATGGGTATGTCTAGTTTGATGAAGAGAAGGACTAGGGGAGGCATGATAGCAGTGTTGCAATATCTCAGGGGTTGCCACAAAGAAGAGGGAGTCAAACTATTCTTCAAAGCACCCGAGGGCAGGACAAGAAGCAATGGGTGGAAACTAATCAAGGAGAGAAGCAATTTAGAACTAAGGAGAAATTTCCTGTCAGAGCAATTAATAAGTGGAACAACTTCCTGCAGAAGTTGTAAATGCTCCAACACTGGAAATGTTTAAGAAGATGTTGGATAACGATTTGTCTGAAGTGGTATAGGGTTTCCTGCCTGGGCAGGGGGTTGGACTAGAAGACCTCCAAGGTCCCTTCCAACTCTGTTATTCTATTCTATTCTATTCTATTCTATTCTATTCTATTCTATTCTATTCTATTCTATTCTATTAATACTGATGACCTGGTTGTTCTCCCAGGATCAAAGTGATTGTGGACCCCTTTTTGTTCTTTCTCCTCTACTTGTTTTGTTGCAGTTTGTTTCTTCCTTTTTGAATACTTTGGACTTTTGGTCAGTTATACCATACTTTTATATGCTTTTATAGATATATTAGTTGTGAGTCACCCAAGTTACTTAAGAATATATAAAAGCTGGGTGGTCTATACATTAGATTAATTAATAATTTAAATTATGTATCAGTCTATAACCAAAAAGAGCTAATGGGATCAACACTTTCTCTCATGAAATATAAAATATACAAAGAACATTAAAGTATCATCCTACTACTATGCAATCTCCTAAAACTCTCCAGACCCAAATTTCCACATTTTTGGTCTTTGTCATCTTTTGAGTACTTTCTATCAACCACCATTGCAGTGCACACAACAATCTTGTTTTAGAATAGAATAGAATAACAGAATTGGAAGGGACCTTGGAGGTCTTCTAGTCCAACCCCCTGCTTAGGCAGGAAACCCTACACCACTTCAGACAAATGGTTATCCAACATCTTCTTAAAAACTTCCAGTGTGGGAGCATTCACAACTTCTGGAGGCAAGTTGTTCCACTGATTAATTGTTGTAACTGTCAGGAAATTTCTCCTTAGTTCGAAGTTGCTTCTCTCCTTGATTAGTTTCCACTCATTGCTTTTTGCTTTCTTTGACTACTATTATCATTTTCTTTTTATATACATTCAGGCCTATTTTTCTCTTATCCTCATTTTTGCAGCAATTATTCTTCTTTATGCTCCATTGTCATCTATAGCTCTTTCATTTACCATTCCACCAAGGACCCTTTTTCATATTTTCCATTACTGTAGCATCTTACTTCTGCAGCACTTTGTAACATAACAGTTTTTACTCCATTGAAAGCATATTCCATGTCTATTTTTAATTCATTTTGTTAAGCAGTAACATTTTCTAATACTTTTTCATATCTCGCTCACATTTTTTCACAGTCAATTACTTTTAATCTAACTACTTTCCCTTCCTTCCTTTTCTTCTATGTTAATTTTTCCTCAGTATTCACACCTGAAACTATCAAGAAATGGTCTGTCTAATTCAAAAGTTTATATCCTTCACTAATACTCTGTTTTCATCATAAATAGCCAATCAATCAGGCTTTCAGATTTATATTCATTCCTTTGCCATGTGTATGCATGAATAGACATATGCTTAAACCATCTATTCAAAAGAGGCCTCTTTCTGAGCTGATGCTCCCACAGCTATCACCATTCTCAATTACAAACAAGTCTCTGAATGGCCCAATCAATTTTTCATCTCTCCCCAGCCATCCATTCATATTACCTAACTCCATATTTTTCTTTGTGATCCAGGAATACTTGCCATTATTTTACAAAGTTGGCAGTATCATTGTAGAGGGAGTTTTATCTAAAGTCATCTAAGGAGAAAATTAGATGTCTGAGGAGAAAATATAAAGATTTCAACCTCACTGTGAGTGGGCTTCCTCACATATACTGTAATGGGATTTGTGCATCTTCTCTTCTCAACTGCAAGCCTCCCAAATCTGTTTCAGTCGGCTTCCTGATCCCCAACCCCCAAGCATAGATGAGTATTTGTGTGGCAAGGATTGCAATTGCATGTGTACAGTACATAATTTCTTGGCTTGTTTAGGCTTGTTTAATAATCACAATAGTTAAGTGCCCTCATTAAACCAATCTGACTCACATTACAAAGTACATGATAATGAGAGAGAAAGAGAGACAGACAGAGATAGACAGATACAGAGAGAAATTAATCAATAGCCATTTTTGGGGTGTACAAAAATCTCCTTGTTGCCACATGCAGACCATATACTGTGAATTATTCACTACTGTTTTAATATATAAACACAGCAACTATGTGTATCTATTTGCAGAGCCTTCAGATGCACTTACTATGTCACCACTGTAAATATCTTTCTACTGTGGTCCCATCTTTTCTCCAGACTCAGAAGAAGCATGATAGAGGTCTTCTCTAGATTTTGTAATGGGACAATTCTGAAACTTGATATGACATTACAGTCAAAAGTCCAACCTTTTCCTGACATTTCAGGCAGCATGTCTTAGTATATTGCTTGTTAGCCATTGTCAAGTAAAAGGAAACCAAAATGTAAATAATAGAAAAACAAATATTATGAATGAAGCAAGTTATCACATTGGGATTTCTAACCTTCTTGAAACACTAAGAGTTATATCCTTCTCTTTCAGCAGATGTTTCTGCTGTATTACTCTTTGCATGCCTATTGTTAGTGTATGCTTTATTACCCTGGCATTACCATGGTAACTGGGCAGAAACTGAAACAGCTGCCCAAAATGATTTCTATCCA
The DNA here is from genome assembly GCF_059756535.1 of Pantherophis guttatus. Taxonomy (NCBI): domain Eukaryota; kingdom Metazoa; phylum Chordata; class Lepidosauria; order Squamata; family Colubridae; genus Pantherophis; species Pantherophis guttatus. The sequence continues at coordinate 186,257,126 of NC_142065.1, read as the reverse complement.
GCCACAATAACACTGAATTGACCTGTCAGTCTTGACATTAAAGGAAGCAGGCTTGAAAGTAGGGTTGACAGAAATAATTACCATGATGGTTGTGTTTTGAGGGAACCACCAGTTACAGGCCCAGAAACTGTTTTAATATCAACAGTGTGATTACTATAAGTGGGGGATTTCATTTATCTACAAGTGATTTCCTTTCCAAGATAAATACCCCAGTGAAGTCCAGACATAATCACTAAGAGAAAGCTATCTCACCTTAAGTGCAGAGGAAACAGTTTATTTACTCTGGAAAATGAATGAAAGTTGGTCTTTATGCTTCCTCAAACATTTTTCTCCTTCAAAGTAATCAATTATAGCCAGGAAGCGTCCTCAGGATATGCAGCAAAAACACAAGTATCATCAACAAATTTATCTTCTTAAAAAAGAGGATGAAGTATGTTGACTTAATTACCACCTGTCTCAATTAATCAGAGTAATCCCTGGCACTTAATTAAGGATGATAATAGATTTTTTTTATAACAATTCTCTTCATTTGTTCTGCTGATGTCTGATTTCATACCAGATCCATGCTTCTGAAATGGACACTTTAAATGATGGCTAAAATATGAATATACAGTGATCAAAATAACAATGAAAATAGAAAATCAATCAATCAATCAATTAATCAAGAGAGACCTGTAAAGAAGAACAAGAAACACGTATTATTGAAAACATACATATATGTAATTTTAAGAAATGATACACAAGTTAAGCTTCCATTTTCAGCATTTTAAGAAATGTTTATAGACAGAAAAGTAATCTATTAGGAACTTTATTCAAGTAATCTTTATTTAGTCAATGAGCAGCACATTGCCTCATTGAGAGTGACAACGTTGCAACCCGGCTCCAAAAAATCTCAAGTAGGAAAACGAAGTCACCCAATAGAATATATTACAATACTAAAAAAATCTATAAAACCTCAGTTAATGTTAAAATTATAAAGAAACTAAAATCATCACAAAATAGTTCCTAAAACAAAACAATTAACAGTATGACTACAAACTATAGTACTATGAAACTAAATTTAAAAAGCCAATTAAATCATCCATGTACCAGCTTTGCTTTATTTCCATTGTGGCAATACAAAACGTAGTTACTGACTGAGCGACAGGTTTCAAACTAAAAGAAGCTTCACAAAATGCCTGTCTGATCTTCCAGCATGTTTGCATAATAAAGATAATATAAGATTGATCCAAATGGCTTTCTAAAATTTAGAGTAGCACTATGTGGGTGTTTCTATCTCACTAGCACTATCTGGGCATGTTTATTTGTTTGTTTGTTTGTTTGTTTGTTCGATTTATATGCCGCCCTTTTCCGGAGACTCAGGGCGGCTTACAATGTGTTAAGCAATAGCCTTCATACTTTTGTATATACCTGCTTAGTAGGGCTTTCATCCCCCACCCCAAGCGGTGTTCTTTTATACAAAGTCAGCTTATTGCCCCCACAAACAGGGTCCTCATTTTACCTACCTCGAAAGGATAGAAGACTGAATCAACCTTGAGCCTGGTGAGATTTGAACTTGCAGTAATTGCAGGCAGCTGGTGTTACTTAACAGTGCTTTAGTCTGCTGCGCCACCGAGGCTCTTTGTTCAATCAATGGAATTTACCTGCCTTCTGTTAGGGTTAGGTTAGCATTAGGATTGGGTTGGGTTAGGATAATGTTATGCCTAGCTTCAAAGAATGCTTGTTTTCAGGTTGGGAAAAGTTAGAGGATATAAATAATTTGTTGTAAAGAATTTTATACAACGGGGAGTTCCAACTAACTCATCACATTTGTATCCCAGGTCTTAAAATGAATGAGCTGGAAGGGACCTTGGAGATCCTCTAGTCCAGCCCCCTGTTCAAGCAGGAGAACCTATAACCTTCTTCACATATTTTATAATATATAAAAGTATATGAAACAGACATATATCATTTTGAAATGCTTTCTTTGATTTTAAATGATGGGATATAAACCATTTTTCAAATGTTTTACTTGCTCTTGTTTACTAAGTTGGGTTTAAGTTAGATTGCTGAGTTAAAGAAGAAAATATTGCATTTATCTCATTTGAAACCAAATTGGAAGTCTGGAGGTTTTTGAGACATTTTATATAATAATAATTTTATTTCTTGTTTAGCAATCGGGAATAATAAGCAGGAATATTTTTTAATTTGACAAGCTACTCATTTAATTTGACCATTTACTCATCTGCCTTGAATATTAATTTCACACTGTTATTCTTACATTATATAATAAAACACATTGCACTTACAATATATAAAAAAACACACTGGAATAGTAGAATGGTATTGTAAAATGTTGTGCTTTTATAAAATAAAAATGATTTACCAGGAAGTTGAGAGTATTCTAGACCCACATATGTTACTTGACATTGCTGGAATTTGAATATTTTTAACACAAGATGTCCTTGGGAGATAAAATATATGAAGGTCTTTCAGAATTGTTTTCACCAGTTTATGAAAATACATTATAATCACAAGAATTCATTTAAGCTGTATCCATTGTTATAAACAGACTATAAAATTCATTTCTGTTTTCTGTGTTCACAATTTTCTGCTAGCTTTAGGTTTATCTCTTGTTGTTTACTGGCTTGCCAAAAGAAATGAGAATTGTTTTGGTTGAAAGAGAAACAAAGACAAAACAATTCTTTCACTGTATGTCACTCAGATTATAGAACAATGGAGGAAGGTTCTATTTTTGATGCCTGCAGAGAATAGCAGTGTAAATCTATGAAAATTCAGCAGACATTTAATGAAATCTTCCAAACCTTCTATTGACAAAAAGGTATAATAACCCGAAAAAAAGAAACTTTGTGGTAAGTCAGAAAACCAGAGATCTATTTGAGATTCCTAATGTTGTGATTAGCACTCAATGAAAATAGATTAAAACGAAAGGAAGAAATCTTTAGCACCTTAACTGTTAATACCAATAAAATAAATTAGGGAAGTGGAATATAGTGCCATATAAAACCACAACATTTTGCTTCATCTCCCAGCAATTTAAAGATCCTTATTACCACCAAAAGTATTTTTCCCCCAACTCATCTACTACATGCCAAACAAGGAACATTATAAGAAAGCTTTGAGGACTTTGATATATTTGTTGTTGCCTTTAGATATGAAGAATGTATTTAAAGTTGTACTTTTTAAAAAAGGGTGAAGATAATATATTACAGTAGTTGCCAAAATTGTGGAAACCTTTTGGGAAAAGTGTATTTTTGAGGTTTAATGGCTAATAACACCACTTTTTTTTTAGGAGTTTCAGATAATCATATTCCACTGCTAGAATGGCCTGCGAATAGCCCAGACCTTAACCCAATTGAAAATCTATGGAGCCGACTAAAGAAACTTGTTAGTCAGAAGTGACCCAGCAATAAAACCCAGTTAATAGAAGCAACCATTTAATCTTGGTTTCACATTATAACAGCTGCAGAACTAAAAGACTTGGTTCACTCCATCGGAAGACATTGTAAGGCCGTAATTCATGCTAAAGGTTACCCAACTAAGTATTAACTGATGTGATCATTTTTGTATATCTTGTTTTTTCTATGGTGATAATTTTTGTATATCTCATTTTTTTCTACATGTTTCACTTTTTTCTTTATACTGTAACTGCTATTCTAATAGCAAATCCTTCATAAAAGTTATTGCATTACATTATTGATTAAATTATCTTTCCATTGATATATAATTTTATGGCACTACAAAAATAAAAGTGGTGTTATTAGCTAGTTTTAGAAAAAACACTTTTCCCAAAAGGTTTCCACAATTTTGGCCACTACAGGGGTTCTGTAGTCCTTGATTTATGACCATTCATTTAGCAACCATCAGAAGTTATCATGGCACTGAAACAAGTGACTTATAACCAGTCCTTGTACTTAACAATTGTCACATGATTGCTATTCAGGTACTTGGCAACTGAAATGTATTTGTGAGGGTTGCAGAGTCACATGATCGCCATTTGAAACCTTCAGTTTCTAACAAGCAAAGTTAATGGTGGAAATTAGATTAACTTAATGACCGTGGCAAAATGTTGTAAAATTGGGCATTGTCACATGATTATTCATTTAACAACTGCAACAGGAGCTGCGATCTCAATTGTGTTTATAAATTGAAGAATACCTATAGTTGGACAGTATGGAATATATTGCTTATGCTCTAAATCAGGGGTGTCAAACTCAATTTCATTGAGGGCCGCATCAGGGTTGTGTTTGACCTAGGAGTGCCAGCAGTGGTGGGTTGCCCCCGGTTTGCACTGGTTCTATAGAACTGGTAGTAAAACTGGCAGGAGGCGCCGCCCACCGACCCCGACCCCTCATCAAAACGCTTCTGCGCATACGCAGAAAAGTGCACGCGAGTGAGCGAAGCAAGCGTGTGCGTGCAGCCCTGCTGCGAACCGGTAGTAAAGGTAAGTAGAACCCACCCCTGGGTGCCAGGTGAGCATGGCCAGGGTGGGCGTGTTGGGGCGCCTGTGGTAGCCCAAGCACTCTGTCAGCGAAAACGGAGCATCCATCCCAAGCTCCATTTTCACTGGCAGACTGAAGATTGCAGGAGGCTGTTGCAGCCAAAAACGGAGCTCCGGAAGGATGGGCGTAGCCCTCCCGAGCTCTGTTTTTGCTGACAGAGGCACCGGGGGGCAGTCCTTCACTGTTTCCAGGGCAGCTCCGTGGACCTTCAGTTTGACACTCTTGTAATGATTTAAATGCACTTCTCTGTTTTTCAGCACTTATGGTCTAGCTCAGTTTTGGTCTTGCTGAAGTTTATTCAGTTGAGGAAAGTTTTGAAGGGGCAGATTAGGCTAGCAGTCTGCTACTTGATCCAAACATTCAAGCCCCTCCCCTCAGGCAGAAAAGTCACTTGAAAAGTATTCAAGGGGGGTTGATTTTCACAGACGTTGCTCAAGCAGAGCTTGGAATATTCAACTTTCCAGGTACTTTAAAATGGATGCCTTTATACAGCAGTGAGTTGGAATCAATGTCCCCTTTCAGCCATATTCCATGAATATACAAAGTTCAGGACTATTTACCATATTTCACATGTGGAAAAGTTTTGGAGGACTTAAAAGCTTGTGCACTTCTTGGTTTTATTTTGATCCCAATTAATATTTTCCTAGCAATCAATTCTATATATATTTATTTATTTGGGAATTATTTTAATTTTTAGCCTAAATTAGTAACATTTGTGAGTGTTCTTGGCTGAACAGCAGCAACTGTAGAAAGATAAAATAGTCTTTCTTAAGTGGTATTTTTCAGAAACATTGGGAGTACAGTATAGTTACACTGATTAGTCTGAGAAAGTAGAAAATATACTATACAACGCAATTCATATATAACTCTGCAATTGTATAGCATTGTTTGCATTTGAGTGGAACTTTGATTCATCTCCAAAGTACAAGAAACAATGCTGCTATTGCTAAAGTCCAGGGGTGGGCTGCTGGGGGTTTGCAAGGGTTCGAGAAAATTTCTACCTAAGATTTTGTGCAGTTTGGAGAACCCCCAAATCCCACTTCTGGCTGGCGCTGCCCACCCTACCCCTCCTAGGAGTCCCCACACGGCCCATTTTGGATGCAGGTAAGTGCAGGGCGCATGCAGAGGCTCGAAAAAGGGAAAACCGGACCTACCGGAAGTTTGGGAAGGCAGGAAATGGGCCTGTTTCTGGCCTCCAGACCCTGGGGAGGTCGTTTTCACCCTTCCAGAGGCTCGAGGAAAGTCTCCGGAGCCCGGGGAGGGCAAAAACACTCTCCCCCCCGCTGTGGTGCAGGAGGCTGATAGGCCACTCCCACCATGGCCACTCCCATCTAGCAACCAGGCAGAGAACCACTTGCTAAAATGTTTGAAGCATACCCCTACTAAAGTCATAAATATAAATAATGTTTACATTCATTCCTCATGGATTTTTAATGTGCTCTATCTTTGGTTAATTCATGTGGAAATGCAAATATAAAATTCCCATTTGGGTTAGATGGTAGACCAGGGGTGTCAAATTCAAGGCCCAGAGGCCGGATCCAGCCCGGGGTGGTGGTTAGATTTGGCCTGTGGGGCCACCCTGGAAACAGCAAAGGACTGGCCTGTGATGCCTCTGCCAGTGAAAACAGAGCTCTGTTTTCACTGGCCGAGGGTTGCAGGAGGTGTCACAGCTGAAAATGGAGCTTGTGAGGGCTGTGGCGGCCCTCCCAAGCTTCATTTTCACTGGCAGAGAGTTGCAGGAGGCTGTCGCAGCTGAAAACAGAGCTCAGGAGTCCATTTTCACTGGCAGAGCACTTGGGCTGCCACAGGCACCTCTGACACAAGTAACATCGAGTGGGCCATGCCCATCCTGCCATGTCCACCCTGGCCCCCTGAGGTCAAACAAAACCCTGATGAGGGCCTCAATGAAATCAAGTTTGACCCCTCTGCTCTAGACATTCTCTTTTCAATCTCCAGTTGAAATATGGAAGAGCTTCCATGGATCACTCACACCCTCTCAAACATAAAGCATTTAATATTCCTCCCATGATGTTCTATGTAGAGCAATTATTATTCAGGTTTTATACTTAAGAGTAAATTTAATATGTAGAAAATAGTCTCTTTCTAAACAGTAATTCTGATTCCATTACCTTCTAGGATAACGCACCAAACTGGAATGCTTGGATAGCAATTTTTTTCATCAACCAACACTATTTCTTTGTTTTCTTGTTTGTGGAATGTAATTTATGCATTTATTTACCACCTCAATCCTGTAGGACCTAGATTTGTCAAGAAGATATTAGAAACATATTAAATATTGGTGCCCTCTGAGTTTGGTTATTTGCTTGAAGGTGTTTTATTACCCAACAAGGTAATATTATCATCAATAGTAAGTATGGGATTCACTCCTTGTTTACATACAGTAGCTTGCCCTGCCAGCATTAATGGGAGTGTGGTTTTTTTTCCTGATAGTTCCTTAATTAAGCTATGGTTTCCTGCTTGATTCTTTGTCTGGTGTTAATCCCTGACCATCTGGGTGTTGACTGCTGGAAAGGATGCGTTCTGGTCTTTGTTTCCTTCTTAGCTTTAATTGTTGTTAAAACAAAGCTTTTGTTTAACAAGATTTTATTTTAAAAAGGCACAAAAGTTAGTTAGTTAGTTAGATATGCATATATACATATAATACATGCATACATGCATACACACACACACACACACACACAGGTCTTTGGTTATTCGGGTTTTGTCCTGCGTACAATTGGAAGTACTTGGCGACAGTGTACTTGTCAGGAGTACAGGAGCAATTGCTCCTAGAAGCACAAGGCCGAAGACACCAGACTGAAGATGACGAATGAGACTTTGTCGAAACGTCACCAAGGTACTTCCAATTTTACGCGGGACAAAACTGAATAACCAAAGACCTACATACAAATACTCGCGAAAATCTCAGAAAACAAACACACACACACACACACACACACACACACACACACACACGTTTCAGTTGATGTCTTCCTACAATACCATAATGCATTCCCCACTTGGAGGTGGGGAGAGGTAGGCAGAATGGCTCAGCGATTAAGACGCTGGCTTGCTGGCTGGAAAGTTGATAGTCCAGGTTCTATCAAGTGCTGCATGACGAAGTAAGCTCCTGGTACTTGCCTCGGTTCCTGCCAATCTAGTAGTTCAAAAGCCTGCAAATGCGGGTAAATAAATAGGTACTACTTCAGTGGGAAGGTAACAGCATTCCGTGCACCTTGGCATATAGTCATGCTGGCCATATGACTACATAAATGTCTTCAGACAATGCTGGTTCCCTTAGCTAAGAGAATGAGTACCGCCCCTTAGAGTTGGACATGGGAATCTTTACCTTTATAAACATACAGTTGTCAAGAAGTCAGTGGACTAGAAGCTCACCAAAGGGGAAAAAACCCAGTTTTCTATAGCATGGCAGCCTTCAATGTGCTATATATTTCCAATGTTTCTCACTAACATATTCCATCTTATCCTTTTTCTTCTTGATTATTTTCAGAAACTATTAAAAGCATTGTTAAATACCAATACCAAAGTAATGAAGAAACTAGAGTGACTCTGGATCGGCAGGAAACAACTAACCTGGTCCTTTTGGTAGAAAAAGAAACAATTGCCATGACAACACACATACATTACACAGGAATGAATGAAAGAGAGATATTTAAGGAAGGCAAGTCTATGAAGATAGCCAAGCCATTCACCGAAATAAACGTGTGTGCAAATAGATGCATGCATGTGCACACACACACAAACCTTTGACTTCAAATTTCAGTACAATAGTGTAAAGGCATCAAATTAACTACCACAAAAATAAGTGTGCGCGATTTATAGACTGACACATGTCTATGATATTATAATAGTTTGATGGAGAGCAAACTTATGACATTTTCAAATGGAAGTCTAATAAATACATGGAATTATATCATCTTCCTTGATGTAATAAATAATCTACATGTTGTTACTATTCTTATAGGTTTGTGATAATGCTTCCCAGTTGTTTTATATTTCAGTTCTGAGAATACTCTAGCACAGGGGTCTCCAACCTTGGCAACTTTAAGACTTGTGGACTTCAACTCCCAGAGTTCCTCATCCAGCTTTGCTTTGGAATGAGAATTTTGGAATTACTCTGGATGAGGAACTCTGGGAATTGAAGTCCACAAGTCTTAAAGTTGCCAAGGTTGGAGACCCCTGCTCTAGCAAGCATGGCCATAAAGGTAGGATTTCTTAGTTACAGATGGTGCTATTGTATTTTACAACAGATAGCCAGAAGTTTCTAAAGAAAATAGTCTATTAACCAAAGGGGTTGAAATAACAACTGGTTATTATTTCAGATTGCTCAAGTAGTTCCAGAACTTTCTAATGGGAAGAGACAGCTGTCCCAGGGTGCTTTTCAGCAATCTTGATAACAAGCTGCTATATTTAGCCTTGAAAGTGGACTACAGTGCAGGGGAACTACCAAACTCTGGGGAGTAGGATGCTAAGAGAGGAATTATCAAGCAAAATAAATGACTATTATTTATTAAGTAATTGAGTCCAAATCCTTTTGATTAAATCAAGCAACCTACATTACCATGATATTTTTAGAACTGCTGGTCCCTTGAGATGAAAATCCTATTTTGCAGGAAGGAATGGCTGTATATTGCATTAATCCTTTTATAAAGCTTAACAAGACATGGATGGAAACTAACACTCCCTCTCCAACCCCACCCCATCCCAAATTCTCACTTTCTAGGCTAAACTCTGAAATAACAACAGTTTACATCTATAAGACAAGCTTGAGTATATCATAGGTAAAGGTAAAGGTTCCCCTCACACATATGTGCTAGTCATTCCCGACTCTAGGGTGTGGTGCTCATCTCCGTTTCAAAGCCGAAGAGCCAGCACTGTCCGAAGATGTCTCTGTGGTCATGTGGCCGGCATGACTAAATGCCAAAGGCACATGGAACGCTGTTACCTTCTCAGCAAAGGTGGTCCCTATTTTTCTACTTTCATTTTTTACGTGCTTTAGAACTGCTAGGTTGGCAGAAGCTGGGACAAGTAACGGGAGCTCACCCCGTTACGCGGCACTAGGGATTTGAACCGCTGAACTGCTGACCTTTCAATCCACAAGCTCAGTGTCTTAACCACTGAGCCACCATGTCCCTGTTGAGTATATCATATCTGCAATTAAAACAGTTCCCCCCACTTTTGAGATTATCAAAGTCAGGGACATTGGAAGTGAGGGTGGAATATCATGATGGCGGTCGTGATTGTGCATTGAAAAAAATGGGATTGTTTGCCTTCATTCACCATCTTGAATTTTTAATCTGTCCTGCTGTTGGCACCTGGTGAGAATTGAAGAGCAACCAATCCCTGTCAGATTAGGGAAAGCCGATTGACTAACTTTCTTACGATGGTATTTAAATACCGCAAATTAAGTACATTATTTTAACCTAGTACAATGATGGCAAATCTTTTCCGCTCGAAAATTCAGAAAATGCTACACACACACACACACACACACACACACACACACACACACACACACACAAAGAAAACTACCGATTATTATTTTTTTTAAAAAAATGCAATCCAATCATGTGCATGATCCCAAGAAAAAACATTTAAAGGAAATGCATCACTAGCAGTTTTATGTTCATTCTCATTCCAAATTATCCCTAGCATGGAATGTTTTTGTAGTCAATCACTTTGGGTCAATCAATGTATAATCTTTTTCTTTGACTTAAAACAATACTATCCAGTCAATCTTTTATTGAGTTTTATTTTGTTAGATTTAAAAAAAAACCTAGTGCATCTAAAGTTTTTAGTCTTAAATTTTAAATTTAGTCTTAAATTTAGTCTTTGCTGTGCTTGATTATTTCTGAATTTTTGATTTCTAAATTTTATTTTACTTTTAATTCGGGAACTCAGTAGTTCCAATTTAATTAAATTAATTAATGATTTTGGTTAGTATCCTCCTCCTTGTTTAGTTCTGAGAATTTATTTGGTTTTTATAAAACTGCTGCAGCTCTAATTCTGGCATTGTAGAACTAATGAGTTTCCAGGAAAACTCATACACAGAAGAAGAAAAAGCAAATAATTGCCTACTTATTTTAGATTAGAAGATCTTTTGCCCCCAAGTGGCCAGTTATGAATATTGCAAGTACAATTGCAGGCCTAATGATAGTGCTTCAACTTATTGCTCAAAGATTGGCTGTCTTGAGAGATTCAGACTTAGTAAGAGAGATCCTTCTTGTCCTGGACTACTAACAGAAATCCTAGATCAGTGATGGCTAACATTTTCTGGACTGAGTGCCCAAAGCGTGTGCGCACACACGAATGCACGCACACATGCCCGAACCCCCCAAATGCAATGCATGCGCAGCCCCTGCATATGCACTCCGCGGCCCCTTACATGCACCCCGCCCCCCCACATGTGCATGTCCCGCCCCAGCACATGCACAGCAGAGACCCAAAGACCAGCTGGCCAGCGGGAGTCGCACGCGCAACTGCAGCAGGGGTGGGTTCTAAAATTTTTACTACTGGTTCTGTGGGCATGGCTTATTTTGTGGGCGTGGCTTGATGGTCATGTGACAATTCTTTAGGATTTAGCAGAGGTACTGGTCTACCAGGCTTTTAACTACTTGCAGAACTGTACCAGTCTACTCATTTGTTTTTGGAGGCACCAGTCTACTCATTTGTTTTTGGAGGCACCGGTCTACTCATTTGTTTTTGGAGGCATCGGTCTACCACCACACTGCCTTTTAACACTAATCAGCTATAGGGTGGCCCTTTGAAGCCCCGCGGCAAGAGTTTAAACAGTTTTTTTCCTTCTAGCCAATCAGCTGGGACTTGGGAGACAGCAATAGATTGGGGGTGGGGCCAAATAAAAGGTAAGAATAACGCAGGGGGATGGAGGGGGGCAGGAGGGGGGTGGGGAGGGCAGGAGGGCCCAGCTCCTGAACAAAGAGAACCGGTTTGGTGACGTCATATCGTCACCGCTACCGGCTCGGCCGAACCAGGCCAAACCGGGAGGAACCCACCACTGATCTGCAGCAGAGCTGAACTGGGGCAATGGCTTGTGTGCCATCAGAAAAGGTGTTGTGTGCCACCTCTGGCACGCGTGCCATAAGTTCACCATCTCAGGTCTAGATTTTCAAAGATGATTTATGTGGGCTCTAGAAAAAATAATAAGCAGCCAGATGCCCCATCCCACTCTTGTCATCATCAACTGCTTATCAGTCCAGATAGTATGAGTAATGACAAATATTGATCCATTAGGTTGCCTACCCAGACATTGATATGTAAAAACCAATATGTTTTATATAGGGTTTGGAGATGGTAAATCATCTAATCAATTTTATATTTGTGAATTACATTCTTTTTGGTATAAAATCTTTGTGATGCCTTGTCTAATCCACTCCATTTTAGCCTACTATAATTTAACTTTCATTTTTCAAGTTTTTTTCATCAGGGAACATATTTGAGGGTATGTAGATAAGAATCCTGCCTCGACACAAACATTATATCTGAAATATTCACAGCTCCGCAAAAGCAAGCTGGGAATAATGCAGGCTAGTTAGAACTATCAGTATTGGTGGTGCCTCTTGATCTGAGAATCCTAAAATTCTGTATTTAATGATGCTTCCTGGTAACTCTAATTAGCAAGACATTGCTACTCTGGAGACAAAGGTTTTATACTAGGCTAACGGTTCTTCCATTTTTTTAAAGATGATGCATGTAAAGCCTTCTTGGCATCATTTTATTCAATTTATTGACTTTAAAAGTCCAAAGTATAAGCCTTAAAATAAAAAGTGTTAATATGATGAGCTGGTGTTTAAAAACATAGCATATATAAGCAGCAAATATAGATATCTTGCTTGGGTGGGGTATAGAAGTAATTAGCAAAAGGCACTGGGATAATAATCTTTTTTTGGGGGGGGGAATTAAATAATTGTGCTAGCATTTTTTTCACTTTTACTTCCTGCTAGGAGCTCATATTCTTATCATATGCAATTGAAGAGAGACCCCATGAATGGTTTGATATTGCTGCTCCAGTTCTGAGTGATCAAAGAGAGGCGTCTCCTGCTGTTCTCTTTCTTTTTTTTCCTAGAAATTAGGGCAGCTTTTCCATCACCTATTTAAATTTTTGCCTCTTCTGAATTCATCGTCTGATTGAATATAGAGAAGAAAGTTTTGCAATTGTAGTAGAAAAGGCCCAGTGGACCAGGCAAGGATGAAGGGGGGAAAAATTGGAATAATTTCAGCTTCCTGAAGTTCCAAAAGAATGCAGAATATTCTGGATGATAGATACAAACCTTATTTGGGCTTTGCATTTTGGTTTTCTAATTCTCTGCATCAGGGGTAAAATCCAGCAGGTTCTGACAGGTTCTGGAGAACCGGTAGTGGAAATTTTGAATAGTTTGGAGAACCGGCAAATACCACCTCTGGCTGGTCCCAGAGTGGGGTGGGAATGGAGATTTTGCAGTATCCTTTCCCTGCTATGCCCACCAAGCCACGCCCACCAAGCCACACCCACAGAACCAGTAGTAAAAAAAAATGGATTTCACCACTGCTCTGCATAGAGGTGGGCAACCTTGGATGAATGGGGGAGATCCTTACTTTTTTGGGGGGGGGGGGGAAGGAAGTGGGTGCCAGAAAAGGGATATGTAGAAAGCGGTAATTTTCAATGTGTTTTCTTAAGCGTAATAGTGATAGGTAATATCTGGGGATCTACTTAGATTAGAGACAAAGAGAAGAAAGGAAGTCCCTTGCTTGCTGTTTTCACTCCTACTCAATAGGAGAAAAATGTAGAAAGGTTGATATTTTTTGAACGGCTTCTGTATTAGAAATTCTCAAGGAATTACTCTGGATTGATTGTTTTCTTTTAACAGCAGAGTGAATTGAAAGTTCTCAATAGTTTATTTATTTATTTTATTAATTTATTTAGTTTGTCAAGCATGTATGAGAAAACAAGTATAAGTATGAACATAACATATAAACATATAGGTGTAAACAGGTATAAGTATATACATATTAAATGAGTACAAATAAATGGGGACAGTAGGACAGGGATGGTAGGCACGCTGGTGCACTTATGCACGCCCCCTTTACTGACCTCTTAGGAATGGGGTGAGGTCCATGGTAGACAGTTTAAGATTGAAGTTTTGGGGGTTTGTGAATGTAACAACAGAGTCAAGTAGTGAGTTCCAGGCATTGATCATGCTGTTGCTGAAGTCGTATTTTCTGCAATTGAGTTTGGAGCGGTTTACCTTAAGTTTGTATCTATTGTGTGCTCGTGTATTATTGCGGTTGAAGCTGAAGTAGTCACTGACAGGTAGGATGTTGTAGCAGACAATTTTGTGTAATAAGCTTAGGTCAGACTGAAGGCGGCATAGTTCTAGGTTGTCCAGGTCCAAAATTTCAAGCCTGGTGGCATAAGGTATTCTATTGCGAGCAGAGGAGTGGAGGACTCGTGAAATACCTCTGGACTTGCTCAATTGTATTAATGCCCGTTATACCAGGGATCTCCAACCTTGGCAACTTTAAGCCTGGAGGACTTCAACTCCCAGAATTCCCCAGCCAGCAAAGGTTTGAAGTCCTCCAGGCTTAAAGTTGCCAAGGTTGGAGACCCCAGCGTTATTAATGTGGATAAAAGAAAGGAATCATACAGAGTCAGATATATGAGCTCTAAAGGACCCTCTCTATTCACATTATTATAAGGGGAAGACGTGTTTAGATACATGAACTCTGAGAGAACCTCTCTATTCACATTATTAGAAGAGAGAAACGTGCTTGTTAGAAATTACATTAACAAACAGTTAAACCTCATTAAGTGGTAATATATCTTCTGAGGAGACCTAGATGTCATGGAAGGACAGCCATATGGAAAACATCTGAGTGACCTCACTGTGAATGACACAAAGACCTATATGTTACAAAGAGTTACTTAATCCAATAAACTTACCCAAGGTCAGCAGTAACTCTCCCATTAACAACTACAAGCACTTAAGAAAAGTTGTGTAGCTAAGATAATTTTATAAACTAAAAATAATGGTTTACTAATGGTTTATTAATTAGGAAGCGTGTCAATTATCATATGACAGGTGTGTGTTAGCCATATATGGAGAATGCACGATCTCATGTTACCCATATATGGAAAATGCATGATCTCACCGAATCCTTTGTCTTAGAAATGTATAAAAATTGTCCATCAGAGTTCTTTGGTTGTTCAAAGCTTCAGGTACAAATCTGGCTCTGAACCTTGCATCTCTGGCTGACCCAGGAATGTTTGGTCTCATCATTCCACAACATTATAAAGTGTGGATTCCAGGCAGATGAGGAAATCTTGAGTTGGTCAGGCAATCCTAGTCACTCCCTTACATTTGTTTTAAAGAAATGGAAATAACCTACACATTCAGTATCTAACCTTAATGATGTGGCTTAGCGATAAATACAATGTGGTAGGAATGCAACAACCCTGAAAATATATCTTATGTTCTGTGAGCAATTTTGTATTTTCCCAGTATATCTCTGTCTCAGTAAACAGTCTGAAAATAACAACAGTCTGACAACAGAAATAGTAATCTTAGCCGGATTATCTCCCAGAGTACTGAAATTAATTGAATGTATTGCACAACAAAATAGTGTTTCTTCACATAAATCAAATTTAATTCAATGGTAATTGAAATGTAACATGGTAAATTCTGTCCGTAGCATTGAAAATATTTAAAACACAGGTATATGCATAGAAATAGCAATGGTGAATATTATTAGACAACAGATTTCTTAGATAATGTAATATAGTTCAATTTCCAAACTGCCTTAATTAATCAGAATGTTTCTTATGAAAAGTGATAGGATTTTTTTTTTAATTCATGGGCTGAATCAAGTATTATTTTTCCACAGTTTTACAAGGACACCATGTGAATCTAAATATAACTGCAAAATGTATTTCATTTGTTATTACCGTGAAGTGAATTGATCTGAATTGACAGGTTGGAAGTAATGAAGAAATGCTGAATATCATTTATTATTTAAATTTGTAATAGCTGCCAAACTCCAACAGACTCTGGCCAGTGTACAAAACCAAAAAATAAAATAAAATAAAATAAATAAAAACATAAAACCACAAGAGACGGCCTAGAGTAAAGCAATGATATCAGCAACAAGAAATCACATTAGCTCCCCCTCTGTAGGAGAGGAGCAGACGGAACTGGAAGGAAGAATAAAATGCATCCACAGTTTAGAGTCTTTGCATTGCCACAAGAGACCCAAGTCAGGCCCCCTTGAATTCCATTGACCTTTGTCTTGTGTCAATTTAGTGTTGACCAAATTCTTGTGTATACCGTATTTTTCGGAGTATAAGACGCATTGGAGTATAAGACGCACCTTAGTTTTTGGGGAGGAAAATAAGAAAAAAGCTGATTGGCAGGTGGATTGGGCTCCCGGAATACCCCCAATCAGCTGTTTCAAGAGATGAATTTTAGCAGCAGGTTCCTTGGTTGTGAGGCTGTGCCTTGCTTTTTTTTTTTTTGCTTTTTTTCCTGCTTCTGAAAGCCTCCGAAACAGAGCTTTAGAAAAAAAGCCTCTGAAGCTCTGTTTGGGGGCTTCTTTTCTGAAGCTTTGATTCTGATGCTTTTTTCAGCTTCTGAAAACTCTGTTTGAGAAGCTGGGTGGGGCTACATTCGGAGTATAAGACGCACCCTGATTTTTGCGGGGAAAAAGGTGCATCTTATACTCCGAAAAATATGGTAGGTTTCAATAAATCGTTTATGCTTCAACCTACACGGATCATCTTGATTCTTTGTGCCTGAAACCTTCTCCCTTAATTCATTAATTTCAGGTCTGGAACCAAAGCTGGGTTTTAAGAGCTTATTGGAATCACAAGAGAGAGGTGCTATCCATATCTCTAGGGGCATCCCCCTCTTCTAGAGGGTTGGGAACCAATAGAGGTGCCATACTACTTTGATCCTGCAAATAACAGTATTTAATGGTGCACTCACTCTACTGGAATGTACTGGACAACAGGCAAATACAACTAAATACAAGCAAATCCTCAGCTATCCAGACCTCATTCCATGGATAAATAGCTTGCCAAAACCATAAGAACAGATAGCAGTGGGTGAAAAAAAACGACTGTTAAGAACAGGTCATATATTTCACATATACTCTATACTAGCTTGGCAATATAAATTGCCTGCAGGTAGTCCTTGACTTACAACTATTTGTTTAGTGACCGAAGTTCACTTAACAACTGTGTTACTAACTTAACAGTTGCTGTGATTCACTTAACAACTGTGGCAAGAGAGGTTGTAAAATGGGGCAAAAAATCACTTAACAAATGTCTCGCTTAGCAACATAAATTTTGTGCTCAGTTGTGATCATAAGTCAAGGATTACCGATATTTAATTATGTATAAATACTATTAATATTGCAAGGCGATCAAACCAGTCAATCCTAGAGGAGTTCAACCCTGACTGCTCTTTAGAAGGCCAGATTCTGAAGATGAAACTGAAATACTTTGGCCACTTAATGGAAAGGAAGGACTCACTGGAGAAGAGCCTAATACTGGGAAAGATTGAGGGCAAAAGAAGAAGGGGACGACAGAGAACGAGGTGGCTGGATGGAGTCACTGAAACAGTCAGCATGAGCTTAAATGGACTCCAGAGGATGGTAGAGGGCAGGAAGGCCTGGAGGAAAGTTGTCCATGGGGTCGTGATGGGTCGGCCACGACTTCACAACTAAGAATAATAACTATTAATATCAATTATACTTCCCATAATTTCTTTTCCACATAGGAATAGAGATCCTCAATTGTCTAAATCTAAATTGTAGCAATTATTTCTGTAGGAAGTCCTAGAAAATAGGTCATTCCATTATTGTTGTGTTCACGCTTGCTCAGTCACCACTCAGAAATAAAAATGAATGTGTTTTGAACTATATATAATGTGTTTTGAACTTATTTATATTTATTTATTTATTTTATTTTTATTAAATTTGTATACCGCCCTTCTGCTGGACTCAGGGCGGTGCACAGCCAAAATAAAAAACATCCCAATACAAAATTTAAAATTTTTAAAAAAATTACACAACTTTGGCCCAAAATTTAAAACATCCCAACTAAAATCCATAGACAATTAAAAATCTATCTCAAAAGGGGCGGGGGTGGTGGTGGTTACGCCAGCCCTGCTTGGTGGAAAAGAAAAGTTTTTAGGGCACGGCGAAAAGCCCAGAGATCTGGTATCATGCGTATCTCTGGGGGCAAATCGTTCCAGAGGGCAGGTGTTGCCACAGAGAAGGCCCTCCCCCTGGGCGTCACCAGCCAACACTGCCTGGTTGATGGCACCCTGAGGAGTCCCTCTCTGTGGGAGCGTACTGGCCGGTGGGAGGCTATCGGCGGCAGAAGGCGGTCCCGCAAATACCCAGGCCCTATGCCATGGAGCGCTTTAAAGGTGGTAACCAACACCTTGAAGCACACTCGGAAGACCACTGGAAGCCAATGCAGCTCACGCAGGAGAGGCGTCACATGGGAGCGCCCCCTCGCTCCCATAATCCCCCGCAGAGCCGCATTCTGCACCAGTTGGAGCCTCCGGGCTCCTCAAGGGGAGCCCCATGTAGAGAGCATAATGAAACTCAAACTATTTATTCTATTGAATGTACAAGGAGGAACAAAGCATCCCAAAATGCAAAGAAAAGCTATGACACAAGTAGTAAAAAAGATTTAATAATGATGTTTAACTATATGTTTTAGATCTTTTAAACCAATGATCTTCATTAGGATGAATGAATAAATAATCCATATGCTTATTCTAAAATTAAAAAGTAAATCTTATTCAGCCAATGGAAGAAAAAAAGAATACAAATACACATAATTCCAGAAACATAAACTGTACTTGCTTACTGCACTTTATAAGAGAATATAAACACAAAATGTGAACATCATTTGTATTCTGGGAAGTTTGTAAATGTAACTCAAGCAAGAAATGTTAATTTCTTATACTTCTTCTACACTGAAACATTATTATTATTATTATTTTTAGACAAGTTTTATTAAATTTTTCTTTTACATACATATTTTATGAACGGAGTATTGACCGGGTCACATCTTTTACAATTTATAACATAATTATATATTCATTTTTATAATCTATTCCAATCTTCTCTTTTTGTTTTTTTCAGATACAGTTTATATATTTCATTTTTGCCATAATATTCTTTTTTCTCTATTTTTTTTATCTTATCTTAATCTCTTCTTAATACTTAATATATAAACAGTATAACCATCTGCCCTTCAAATCCTAATTTCTTAGCATTGCTTCAATTAATTATCTTATTTTTCCATTTATAAAATATATTTCTTATAATCCCCATCCCATTTTTTGGTTATAAACAATAAACTTCATCTGTAATTTATTTTACACTGAAACATTATTGTGTCAATGGATAGACGTGAATCTACACACACTAGCATGTGTGTTTGAAGAGAAAAAGAGAGAGAAAGAGAGCACGGACATTTAAATTACTTTGTAATTGGAATAAAGAGGCTGAATTTTTAAAATTCTTAATATATTAATATAACATTAGATTACTTAAATCATACAACAAAGCCTGATGTAAACAAATACTATTTGCAAGAATACCGAATTACTATTTTGTTTAAGTTAATTATTATAGTTTTCAGTAAAAGGATTTTCATAAAAAAGTCTAATCAAATTAAATCTAATGTGTTTTCTATCTAATTAGTAGCAAACGAATTGCAAAAGTATTACATTTAGGGAAAATTCTGGTGGCTTCATTGAAGGCTAACTTTGTTTCCTCACAATTTCATACAATCAGCAGTGGGTTTCACATATTCTTACCACCGGTTCACCCCGCGCGCGCACCCTCACTTCGTGTGTGCACCTTCTACACATGCACCCAGCCTTCCACTCATGTGCTTTGCTCGCGCATGTGCCCTCTGTGCATGCGTTTTGCTTGTGCGTGTGCCTTCCGCGCATGCGCTTGCCCTAGAAAATGTGGCCAAATAGGATGGCATTATGCCAGGGCGGGGGGGGGGGGCAAGCTGTAGTCACCGCTACCGGTCCACCCGAAGCAGCTGAATACCACCTCTGCATACAATGTTATTCGATTTTCTATTTTACAATAGTTTTTTTATTATCTCTTGCCCACAAATTTAATATAAATTTTGAATGCCTCTTGAAATGTTAATTATTGACATTATTTATTTATATATCAAATTTAGAAATTTCCCATCTCCTTCACAGAGGGACATGAACTGATATCTTAAGCATGGGTAGTTCTCAAATTATGCCCGTTGTTTCAGTGTTCATTCAAAGTTACAATAACACTTAAACTTATATACTACTTCAAAGTGCTTTACAGCCCTCTCTAAGCGGTTTACAGCATATTATCCCCAACAATCTGGGTCCTCATTTTACCAACCTCGTAAGGATGGAAAGCTAAGTCAACCTTGAGCCGGTCAGGATCAAACTCCTAGCTATGGGCAGAATTAGCCTGCAATGCTACATTCTAACCATTGTGCCATTCGGCTCTATATCACAATATCACTGAATAAATGATAGTTATGATCAGTCCTTGAAGTTGTGAACATTGCAGTTCCCCCCATAATTATGCGTTCAAAATTTGGTGCTTGCCAGTTCTTCAGCAGCACTTCCAATATGAGTTACAAAGCATTCATTGTGCCTCTAGGAAACCCTCATCCTTCTCTTTCATGCAGTTTCACCACTAGGTCTGACACCCGAAACAGCTTCCCACATAGCCGTCCCCTTCATTTGGGGAGCCCTCATGGCTGCCACATCTCCTGCCCTATCCAGCAATGGAATCTGCTGCGCCTTGCCAATCTGTCCTGCTGTATTGTCCATCATCTGGGGGCTATCACTCCTAACACAGATGATGGAAGACTGGGCTCCACCGCCCTTCCTGCTCCACTGGCGAGGTCTGGTAAGGTCCCTTTAGCAGAAGAGGTCCTGCTGGGCTCCCACCCAGTGCCTGGCTTCCAGATCAGCAGTGGGAGTAAGAAGACAGCAAAGGTCATCTGGGGGATGGCAGTGATGGTAGACTCACTGTGATAGATAGCAGGCAGACAATAGGGCAAAGATGGGAGGGATAGATGGATGGAGAAAGTTGAAGCAGAGGCAGTTAGTGCAGGGCAAGAGAAATGTGAGGTCTTCACCTAATGACCACAACTGGGACTTCTAGGACTGCTCTCACTAAGCAGCAAGATCACATGATGCTTTGTTTCATGCCTGCTTTGCTTTTGCAAAGGAAATTCTGGTCCCCATTAGGGTTATAACTTAAGGACTACCTATATTGGCATTTTTTTTTGGATAATGTAAACACATTAGGTAGAAATTTTCCCCACTGAAAGAATCATAACTGGATTGGAAACAGTGAATCTTTGGTGCATTATAAATTTTATATTATATTAATGTTATTCTGCAGTATTGAAATATATTGGAAATAACATGTGGGTCAAATCATATACAGATGTTGAAGATGACAATACAGTACATTTTCACTTAATAGTCTAGTATATGTTGCTACACCTTTGAATGGAGAGCCATTTTTGTGTAGTGGTTAAGGCATCAGAGTAGAAACCAGGTGGCCATGAGTTCCAGTGCAGCCTTGGGGATGAAGCCATCTGGTGACCTTGTGCCAATCATTTTTTCTTAGTCCTAGAAAGAAGGCAATGGCAAGCTACTTCTGAAAAACCTTGCCAAGAAAATTGCAGGGATTTGTGCTGGCAGTCTCCAAGATTGGACAACATTGAATGGAAGAAAAAAAAGAAAGAAAATGCCTGAAAGGAGAAAGGGTAATGCATTAGAAAATTCCTAATTCTCACTGAATTTTGGATAAATTAAGCAAACATAATATTCCCGATCCAATCTTCATATTTTATGAAAGCCTTTAAAATTTGATTACCAAGTAATCTTTAGTGTTTTGAAATTCTGAATTTGAAAAACACCAGTGTAGAACTTTGTGCAGTGGTTTATAAAATTATCGTTTTTGCATAAGTCTGTAAGAAGCAATACTGTAGCCGGTGCCAGATTGGCGCTGGTTCTAAGCACATTGATGCCAATCTTTCTCCTCACCCGGTGCCACACATGGCCCATCCGCATTGTGTTTGGCAGTCTGGCCGAGGCAGCTGCCACCATTATCACAATCCTAACTTATTCATGGAGTAACCACTCCTCTTCCAGAAAAGCACAAATAACAAGCTTGCTCGGAAACAAGAGCTAAATTGATCTTGGGCACAGCACTGTTGAATGTACAAAGTGCCAGAGTCTCTGTCTTCCCCTGCACAATATGACTGGCCAGAGCAACAGCAGCCCAATAAGCATGAGTTTGACTAGGTGTGTCAACCTGAATCACATTAATAGCAAGAAAAAAAACACACCAGTATCTTTAATATCTGGACTTTAGGCTCTTCAGAGTATTTTTTTTTTATTGCTTAGATAACATGTCAGAAAAACCCATTCATGATCCTACTTTTCTTATTAGACTATTCTTTGAGGTGTCAGTAATTTCGAAACTACATGATTATGTGCCAGATTAATTACCTCTTAGGTTGACGGTTGCCTCTTGGGTTTATGATAGTGTACCCAGTTATTTCTTAATGCAAAGCATATTTTTATCACATACAGAGCAGGGGTGAAATCCAGTAGATTCTGACAGGTTCTGGAGAACCGGTAGCGGAAATTTTGAGTAGTTCGGAGAACCGGCAAATACCACCTCTGGCTGGCCCCAGAGTGGGGTGGGAATGGGGATTTTGCAGTATCCTTCCCCTGTCATGCCCACCAAGCCATACCCACCAAGCCACACCCAACCCACCAAGCCACGGCCACAGAACCGGTAGTAAAAAAATTTGGATTTCACCACTGATACAGAGGCACACTCATGTTATATGTCCAAATAAACCTGCCCTTGACTGAATGGCTCAGAGATAATTTATTTAAAATGTTATGGAGGAGAGGAAAGAATCTTCATTAGGAAATAAAGGAACTGGTATTCTATGTCTTTCTTCCAAATCAAAGCTTTCATAAAGTTTCCTCCTTCCTTTCCTAAAGTCAGAATCAGCCACTCTTCAAATACAGGGTGCCTTGCTAAAGTGATATGACCTTCGTAAAATGGGGTACAGGTAGTGGAAGGTGATGCTAGAATCAGAAACAAATGTTCTCTGTTTGTTTAAGTGTATCACAGACAATCCCATTTAAGACTTTGGAGTGATTAAACAGGGGATGCAATTTTGTTCTGTTTTGGTACATACAATAAATTGAATAGGAGTTGAAATTTTCATACAGTACATTTGCAGGGAAACAAAGAAAGATGATGGATGCTAAATTAATTTCAAGTCTTCTATCATTTCTTATAAATAGTGCAATGCCAATGTTTCTGTAAACCTGAAAGCTCAGTCCCAGCAGAGTGGTACTTTGCCTAGAGATGGCAGTGCAAGTCAGGCCAGAATACTGCCCTGCCTACTTATTCTGCTTTCTTACTCTTGCATGTTCTTCTATCACCATTTAAGCGCCCATCATATCTGCTTGTATTAGAAAGGATAGGCATTCACCAATGAAGAATGCTGATGACCATTGATTAGCAAACACTGATGCTCCTACCCAGGAAAGCTTATATTCTTTTTTTTTTTATTATCCTTTACAAGTTTTATATAGAGAGACTAGCTGATAACCCAGCATTGCCCAGGTATTTATTTATCCCAATCCTGTATTAGACAGGAAGAGCAACTTCACCCTGAGAACTGCTTTTGGCGAGAATTAAATTAGTTAAAAATGTTTTCTCTGTGCCCCCAGAAGCGTGAAGTAAAATGATACCACCTTGTTGTTTTGCTAACTGATCCATTATCATTTGGTATGCTTTTCTCTGATCTTGATTTAGAAGTGGCTTCTAAATATATGCACTGCACTTTTCGATGTTGTAGTTCTTTTTCTATATGTAATCTGCATGAAGTACATCATGTCGGTTTCATAGTAGTGCAGGCCAGCCGAGTTGCAGTAATATTTTATTGATCATGGCCATACATTTGTCCTCAAGAATAATCAAAACCTTGTTGAAAATGTCCAGACCAAATGTAATTTCTAATGTTGGATTTTCCCCCTTACCAGAGGGAGCCCCCTTGTGGAGTACTGTGAAGCCATTACCATGGCAACGCCACTGTGCTGTACAGTAGAAACCATTTTAAGGCAGTACAGTAGCAGCCATTTTAAGGCACAACAGGCCTGTATCTTAACAGAACACCTACCTCCCAAGGGGTGTTAGGGGTGTCTTATTTGTTTCCAGAGAATAAGTCTTCTGTGTACCAAGTTTGGTTGAAATTGCTTGAGGCATTCCAGAGTTATGTTGAAACACACACACACACACACACACAGAGAGAGAGAGAGAGAGAGAGAGAGAGAGAGAGCCATATATATATATATATATATATATATATATATATATATATATATATATATATATATATATATATATTTTCTCAGGTTTTCGCGGGTGTTTGTATGTAGGTCTTTGGTTATTCGGGTCTTCTCCCACGTAAAATTGGAAGTGTCTTGGCAACGTTTCGACGAAGTCTCATTCGTCATCTTCAGGCTGGTGTTCTCGGCTTCGTGCTTCCAGGAGCACGAAGCACTCCTGGAAGCACAAAGCCGAGAACACCAGCCTGAAGATGACGAATGAGACTTCATCGAAACGTTGCCAAGACACTTCCAATTTTACGTGGGAGAAGACCCGAATAACCAAAAACCTACATATATATATATATATATATATATATATATATATATATATATATGTATATGTATAAAGAGTAGCAATAAGTAGTGAATAGCACCTCTGTTTTCTCTAATAGCTTCACTTGAATGTTTTTTTTTAAAAAAGAAATTAATAGCCAGGATCCAGAAAATAAGCTGAGATATATATATATATATATATATATATATATATATATATATGTGTGTGTGTGTGTGTGTGTGTGTGTGTGTGTGTGTGTGTGTGTGTGTGTGTGTGTGTGTGTGTGTATTATTGTTTTAGCCAGGGTTTTTCCTACGTAAATCAAGATGTTTATATAGCCATAGTTCAGTGAAATCCCAATTCACTATTTTCTAGGCTTTATCAGACATTAACCAGCATTTTGCTATCTGTTGTAAGACTTAAGGGAGACTAAAATAGATCTATTTCTGATTTATTTGTCTTCATCAGTTAGCCACACCCTCATCTTATGATATATAAATATCATAATAAATAAATAAATATAAATATAAATATATATTTACAATTTATATATATATAAAATTCAGATTATTTTCGGGATCCTGGCTATTAATTTCTTTAAAAAAAAAAACATCCAAGTGAAGCTATTAGAGAAAACAGAGGTGCTATTCACTACTTATTGCTACTCTTTTGGTGATATTTCCTCGCTGTGTACTACTGCTATTGTAGTTTTCCCCTCCTTCTATAGCTCTGCACCACAACTATTCTCCTCCTCATGAGAACTATGGATGATGGGTCCTGTAATCCAATACTTCTGAAAGGTGCCACTAAGGATAGTGGCACTAAGGATACATAGTTCTTTGTAACTATGTAAAATGTATCCCTGTTTTCCATATAAGGGAGATGAAATTCTTTTTTATTTAGGGAAGAAAGGGTGGAAAAAGATTGAGCCCAACCTCAGTACTATCTGCCTGACATGATAACCTGACCTTGAAGATTTCTTTAGTATATGGAAAAGCTAAATTGGAAGCAAGATAATGCAAAATATTTTTTTTATTTTGTAAAGTCCTTGACTTACAACCGTTCATTTAGTATAAATAGTATAAAAAGTTATTTATGACCGCTTTTCACACTTACGTCTTTTGTGACATCCCCATGGTCATATGATCAAAATTAAGACACTTGGCAACTGACTCATATTTATGACGGTTGCAGTGTCCTGGAATCTTGTGATTACCATTTGTGACTTTCTGACAAACAAAGTCACCGGGGAAGCCAGATTCATTTAATGACCGTGTTATGAACATAACAAGTGCCACAATTCACTTAACAACTGTGGCAGATTCACTTAACAACTTAACAATTGTTGTGATTCGCTTAACAACTGTGGCAAGAAAAGTCATAAAATGCGGCAAAACTCAATAAATATCTCACTTAGAAACAGAAATTTTGGGCTCAATTGTGATCATAAGTTGATCACTACCTGTAAATAAATACTACAAAAGCCATCTCTGTATGGATCATTTCTTAAAGCCATTTCTTAAAATGGCTATATTTTGGCTTGTGGTTCAGAAATATGGTATTATCCTACAGCTTCATCTTCTACTATCGTATGGAGAAAAATAATTTGCACAACATTTTTCACACGTTCAAAGCACAAGGCCTTTGTTAGGATCAATAAATTATTGGTAGCTGTAGCTGTTGATTTTAATTAGTTCAACAGCTCAAAAATCTGATGTGTGCTTTACAAAGAATATGTGAAATAGCTATTCTACAGTTCACATGCTGGGACTGAGACCATTAAAAAGGTAGATTTTTATTTAATTCTTCTTGTTAATAAATGTTTTGTGTGGATCACCTATTTCTTAGCCCTATCATCCTTTTCTTTTCCTCTCCTGGTATTGTTGTTGCTGGATATCAGCAAATATAAATACCAAATATAGATCTTCAACATTTGGAAATGTACGTACAGTCTTTCGGTACTGAAAGATGGAGGGTTATGAGGATTTAGGAAATAAAGCAGTAGCTTTCACATCTTCAAGAGCTTCTTTTGTCCTCTGGCTGTGGCACTGCTTGTATTTGTGGTAACTGAGTGGCCTCCCTGTTGTAGGGGTTTAATGCACAAAACAGGGAATTCTGCAAAAGGAAGAGTTGCTAATCCTATGGAGATCTGATGTATTCTGCGAACAGAGGAACAAATTAGGAACTTCTGAAGAAGTTGGAAGATTATTTACATTTGCAAATCACAGAGTGGAATCATCAATGGTGGGATTCAAATTTTTTTACTACTGGTTCTGTGGGCATGACTTGGTGGGTGTAGCATGGCTTGGTGGGCGTGGCAGAGGAAGGATACTGTAAAATCTCCATTCCCTCCCCACTCCAGGGGAAGGTTACTGCAAAATCCCCATTTCCTCTCAATCAGCTGGGACTTGGGAGGCAGAGAATAGATGGGGGCATGGCCAGTCAGAAGTGGTATTTACTGGTTCTCTGAACTACTCAAAATTTCCACTACCGGTTCTCCAGAACTGGTCAGAACCTGCTGAATATCACCTCTGAATGAATTGGAGGAGACATTGTAAACCACTTAGTCCAATCTTCTCATTTCTTCCTAACTGGTGACCATCTAGCATGTTTGAAAATTCCAGTAAGGAGGTGGGGGAATCTGCTACCATTCTAGACAGGCTATTCTATTTCTTAGCATCTCTTTCTGCAATGGAATACTCCTTATGTTCAGCTTGCCTCTCTATCCCTTCTTTTAATTTCAACTTGTTAATCCTTGTCTTGCCCTCTGTTTTAACAGAGAACCCACCTGCCCTTCTTATAGCTGGCAGTCATTTAGATATTTGTGGACTGTTATGTAACTCTTATAGTAGCACAGCTAAGTTCACAACTGGAAGTCTGCGGGTCTCAAACCTTCTCTCTTATGAGCTGATATAGATAACTTCTGACTTCCTGCTCAGGTATAGCTACTTGGTAGTTATTGTTGTCACCATCTGTCATCCAGTGATCTCCTCACTTGGCACTTTCTCCCAGTCCTGGTGTGAGAGACACATTGGATTCCTATCACTTGTGCACTTTACTGGGAGGTAAAAGAATGAAAGTGATAAAACTAAAATTAATTACACAGAGCCACCCCATTGTCCTATAGTTCTAAATGGATGATTAGGAAAATTAGCTGCTTCCTTTGAGCGAATGGTCATGAAGGTAACCAGGATGTAAACTAAAAGGGCTTTTATGCCAATAAGAAACATTTGATTGGTATCAGGAAAGCTGTAGATATCCATGGTGCAGCAACTAACGGAGAACTGTTATTTTGCTGAACCAGCTTTTATTTGTCAGAATACAAGCTGCCATATTTATATCAACTGAAGTTTCAGAGTAGTCTTTAAAGTCAGCCCCAACTACAGTA
Organism: Pantherophis guttatus; assembly: GCF_059756535.1. Taxonomy (NCBI): domain Eukaryota; kingdom Metazoa; phylum Chordata; class Lepidosauria; order Squamata; family Colubridae; genus Pantherophis; species Pantherophis guttatus. The sequence goes on along the minus strand of NC_142065.1, from coordinate 186,229,481 downwards.
TATTGTAGTAATCTAACTCAAGATGATGAAGGTCATGAGTGACTCAAGCAAAATCTTCAGCTTGAAGACTGCAAGTAGCGCCATCATTGAAGATGGGTAAAAATTCTCCTAATCAGAGCCTCCATCTGCTGTTTCATCAGGAGCCCTAAGTCCAGACAAGCTCTTTCAGGAGGAGAAAGATGCTATACAGAATCAAAGTTGGAGCTTTTTAGAAGGCAAATGTTTCTGAACAAACTTCCACACCACATCTTGTTGAGTTGGTTGTTCAGTCTGTAAGAACTTCCAGATGCAGATAAGGATATCCATTGCATCTCTTGTTCAGACTAGGCAGAGATGACTAATGTATGATCTTGCCCAGAGGCTTTATGTCATTGTTAAATAAGATGGGCTGAACTCTGTAGCATCCCATGTAAGAGTGGCTGGGTTTGAACCGCTATTCCTTCATCACTACTGAATGAAACCTCCCACATAATAAGGAGAAGAACCACTAAAGAACCACTAGCAGGCTGTTAAGAAGATATGTGAAGAAATCTAACAGACTAGAAAGACTACTCCATCCATCCAGGTCTCATTGTAGACCATCCACAAAGGAAACCAATGCAGTTTTTGCTTCATGCCCGGGTCTGAAATCATTATCCCTAAAAATATGGATCACTGGTCACTGCTTACTCAAATGAAAGTCTGAATTCATAATTAGACTAAACTGAGAACCATGGCTTACCAACTCCAATGGCAAGGTTAAACCATCACACACACACACACACACACACACACACACACACACACACACAAACACACACACACACATAATCTCACTATTATCATTCTGATAGCTGGAGCTGTCAGATACATGGTTCCATTTAACCACCTTAGATGAATTAAATGGGTTGGTGGGGAAAACAGTCAGTAGGCAAAGAACCAAACAAATAAGGGCATAGCAGAAGTGAAACTGACGGGGTCAGTTTAGGTGGAAAAGACAGAAACATGAACTTGATATGGAACTTGAGAAGATACCATGGGTTAGGTATTAAAGGGAAAGTAATATAGTCTTAGAAGAAGGAAACTGATCCTGCTTAACTTTGTGTAGACTAGTGTGGTGTTAGATACAGAGCATAGCCAGTTGGAAAGATGGTAGCTCATTAATTATACTTGTACTTCATTTGGAACAAGTCATATCAAGGGTATCTTATGAACTAAAGACAGAGATAAGAATTTTGCAGTACCATAATATTTCAGGAGCTCAGTTGTCTAGGATTCTACCATGCATACTCAGCATTTATTGCTGTTATCATACATAGCAACATGCATGGTGTCCTTTTTACCTAAGTCTTTTTTCTAGATTTATATTCTATTGCAAGTAAAATAACAGGAGCTAACACACACACACACATACATACATACATCATAAATTGTACGTAATTTCTTTTACAATTCATATCAGTCAGTGCGTCAGAAATTGCTTTGTACAATTAAGTTGAATTACCAGATTTGTGCTGTAAAATTCTGGATGACCATTACACGGGCAGCAAAATGATAAGGTTTTCTTCCTTTTTCTGTCATATACTAGTTATTTTCTGGCTTTTGCAGCACAAAGATGGTATCATCTATAAAATTATGTTTTATCTCTTTTACTAAGACTACAGAAATATGGATGACCCTAGATGTCAGCCAGAACATTATAAATGGAGGTTAGCAGCTCACATCTGATATGTTAATCACACGTTATCAAGCCATTTTTTGAGGCAAAACATTATCCAGATAGTTCCACTGGTGAAGGGTGATTGGCCTTGTTTTGAAAAGCAGATAAACAGTAAGTCCCTTGAGCAGACATAATAAATCTACATTTGATGATAACCCATCTCCATGTTTTGGGTATTTTTATCATTTTATTAAATTGAAGGCATGATAACGTCTCTTGAAAATTTTAAGATTTGATCAAGTTCCCACCAAAGATCGAAGATTTTTTGAGTTTCTTACCAATGTAAACTTTCAATATATCACCTGCAACAGCATACAGGTATTATAACTGTGTTACAGTTACAGTTACAAAAATATATTCTAAATTATAATTTTCTGACAAAGTTAAATAAGATTCTTTTTGGAATGCATCTGGACTGCTCTAAATGTATAATTTTTGGTATACCATAATTAAAGATGGTTAGCTTACAGTTTAGTATATAATATATAATTTACATCCAGCACAAAATAGGTTTATAGGAAGCAAACTCCTGTGAGTTCTTGCCTGGCTTAAAAATAAGCCTGACCTTAGAACTTTTTCAAGATGTTGGAAAATCTTTTCTCTGCTGCCAACTGATTATATATTAATAAAACTTCTGGAAATAGAACATCTTTGTATCCTTCATAAAATTCTCCAAAGAACCCATCTGGATTTGGTGATTTTCCATTTTTCAAATCTTTGAAATTGTTTCTCCTTTCCTGAATGATGCTTCTAAAAACTCCTAATTTTGAAAGTATCTGTTGCTGAAAAAAAGATGAGATTTTTAAGGATAGATAGAGAGGATCACCCATCAGGTAGGGCATATTGGGAAGTGAAAGGAAGGATGTACTCAGGAGATGCTAATGTTTGCATCTAAACTTATGACAACAGTGATTAACCCATAACTACAGACCTGCAGTCGTGGTGACTACAACAGTTTTCCAAAATATTCGGAACCCCTCTATTTTTAGAAATGGACCATTCCGGTTGCGTATAGCTTTTGTTTTCCCACCAATAAGAGTGTATGCAGTATCGTGCTTGCATCAGTTATTTGGTGTTTTCTGTAGTGCCATTTGAATTTGAGTCTCGGCCAGTCCACCCAACTGCACTGGAAACAAGCCAACACCAGAATGGAATAAAGCAGTTGCAATCCTTTAATTAGGTTCAGCACAGCAAACACAGGCAGGAGAAAGGCACAAGCCGGAAACAAGGTTTAAAGTTAGCGCTACACGCAATCGCAGTGTAGCGCCTTTTATATACACAGCAATAAATCAAGTGGCAATTAAACAGTTAACATCACCCCTCCTTCCCCTAGCTGGCCTGAAGGAGGAGCACAATAAATCAATTAACAATCAAACAGTCAACATCATCCCTCCTTCCTCAAGCTGGCCTGTAGGAGGAGCGCGCCTCTGTTACAGCACAAGGCAGCGTCATCTGCAAACACCATGCCCCCCCCATCTCCGATGAAAGAGTTTGCTTCGCTTTGTGTGCGGGTGGTAAAGACTTCTCAAACAGCTGATGACACGCCCCCGGAGAGTCCAACAGCTTGCCCCCTCCTCGTCGTCCTCCCTAGTGATGGCGAGACCCAACCAAGGCTCGACAGGCGGCTCCTCTCTACCAGGAGTCCACCTGCAGGAAATAAAATAAAGATGTTAGCATAGCAACTGTTCTACCCACTGGGACCTGGTTTATTTGGATATTTACGATGATACCGACGGAGCAACCGGTCGGCATGAACGTCTGGAGCTGCTACCCAAGATGCTTGTGCTAGTGGATAACCCTTCCACCGTACTAAGTACTGTAACCTGCCTCTACGTAGACGTGAATCCAATACTTTATCTATCTCATATTGATCTGAATGACTCGGTCCCGGGGAAACAGGCTGATGTGTGGGCCTTTCCTCTTTGACAGGTTTAAGGAGGCTGCTATGAAAAACAGGATGTATTTTTCCTAACAGTGAAGGTAGCTTAAGCATGACAGTGACAGGGTTGATCACACGTATTATAGGAAAAGGACCTATGTATTTGGGACCTAGTTTCCTACTAGGTAATCGTAATTTCAAGTATTTTGTCGATAGATACACGTGATCCCCTACAGAAAACGGTTTTGGGTCGGCTCTTTTTTTATCAACATAAAGTTTGTATTCATTTGCTGCTTTTTGAAGCGCCGTTTTTACCGCTGGCCACGTTTGTCGGATCTTGTCGGCCCAACCGGAATGTGTAGATACCCCTGTAGCTGGAGGTTCTACCTCAGGTATGGCAGGGAATTCTCTTCCATAGATGATTTGGAAAGGAGAAAATCCCGTGCTACGGTGGCTGATATTGTTGTACGCGACTTCAGCGAACGGGAGTAAGGCAGACCAATCAGTTTGCTGATACGAAACGTAGCAACGTAGATATCGTTCCACAGCGGCATTAGCCCGTTCAGCTGCTCCATTTGTACTGGGATGGAAGGCTGAACTTAATCCTTGAGTGGACCCTATCCTGTGAATGAAAGATCTCCAAAACTGGGCGGTGAACTGGACACCTCGATCTGATATAATACACTTCGGGACCCCGTGAAGGCGGTAGATATGTTGTATAAACATGTCTGTCAATCGTCGGGCAGATGGTAAACCCCGACAGGGTATAAAATGCGCCTGCTTTGAAAATAGGTCTACTACTGTCCAAATAACGGTATGTCCATTGCTGGGCGGTAGGTCTACTATAAAATCCATCGCCACTTCCTCCCACGGACGACTAGGATCAGCCACCGATTGTAATCGACCAAGTGGTTTTCCTGACCATGGTTTTGCTGCTGCGCATGTGGGGCACGATTTAACATAACGTTCAATTTCACCACGCATTCATGGCCACCAAAATTGACGTCTAATCAGGTGAAGTGTTTTAAGGAAACCGTAATGACCTGCTGGTTTGGCATCATGGCACCATCTTAAAACTGTAGTTCGAAGCGGTTCTGGAATGTATAAACGATCCCCATTCCACCCTAATCCATCTCGTAAGATTACTGACGTTTGGTTTTGATTTACCCATGTATCCTGGCTGATAGCTATCCGAAGATTCGTTAAGAAGGACGCTTCTTTCCGTAACACCGCCGCAACTGCATGCCCACTCTCAATAGGTGGTATAAGAGATTCCACTACTTCCTCACGCTTACTGTTATATTGTGGCATACGAGAAAGTGCATCGGCGAGGAAGTTCTTTCCTGCTGGCACATATTTGAGTCTGAAATTGAATCTTCGAAAATATTGTGCCCAGCGTAGTTGTTTTGGGGACAGACGTCTAGGCGTTTGTAATGCCTCTAAATTTTTATGGTCCGTCCATACCTCAAATGGGATAGTAGCCCCTTCCAGGATGTGACGCCACGTAAGTAGAGCCCAACGGACAGCGAAGGCCTCCTTTTCCCAGATCGCCCACCCTCGCTCTGTGGTGTTTAATTTACGTGAGGTATAAGCACAAGGGCGTATCCTATCCTGTTCATCTTTTTGCAGCAACACAGCTCCCACAGCAACGTCACTAGCATCGGCTTGAACGATGAATTCACGAAACAGATCAGGGTGTTTAAGTACCGGTTCTCTGGTAAAAAGATATTTCAACTGTTCAAACGCACTTTGACATTGAGCTGTCCACTGCAATAACTGGTTTGGTCTTGGTTTTATCACAGGAGATTTAGTGCATAACAGGTCTGTTAACGGTAGTGCTATAGCGGCAAATGCAGGGACGAATTGGCGATAGAAATTCGCGAAACCAAGGAAACTTTGGAGTTATTTCCTGGTTTTCGGTGCTTGCCACTCAACTATAGCTTGGACTTTACGTGGATCCATTTCTATCCCATCGCTTGAGATCCTGTACCCGAGGTAATCTATCTTCGACTTATGGAACTCACATTTCGAAAGCTTTATAAACAGTTTAGCCGCTAACAACTTCTCTAAAACCTGACGGACTAACACAACGTGTTCTTCCAAGGTGCGCGTATATATTAGAATGTCGTCTAAATAAACAAGAACTCCTCTATACAAATGTTCATGCAAAACTTCGTTAATAAGCTGCATGAACACCTCTGGAGCACCTTGAAGTCCAAACGGCATAACTCTATATTGGTAGCTACCAAGAGGGCAGTTAAAAGTGGTCTTCCATTCATCGCCCTGTTTGATACGTACTCGGTAGTACGCTTCCCGTAAATCGAGTTTTGTAAATACCCGTCCTGTAGATAGCGCAGCTAACAAATCCTTCATAAGTGGAAGGGGGTATAGATGTTCTATACATACTCCATTCAAATCTCGGAAGTCAACACATAACCGAACCCCACCATCCTTCTTCTCCCTGAAGAAGACTGGGGCAGCCATCCTAGATCTACTAGGGACGATGAAACCTCGAGCTAAATTTTTGTCGATATATTGTCGTAACTCGGATAATTCTTGTTGGGTCATGGAATACATCCGAGGTTTCGGTAACTTAGCCCCAGGCACCAACTCGATAGCGCAATCCGTAGTCCGATGGGGGGGTAGTACTTCGCATTCCTCTTCACTAAACACGGCTGAAAGGTCTTGGTAAACAATAGGAAAGTCCGGTGTAAGCAACACCTCTGTGGAGGCACAGCTATTGTCCTGTCCCTCATTCGACTGTCCCACTGAAGAAGCAGGGGACGGGACAGCAGGTCCCAAAGGGATTCTAAGCTTACAATAACCTCCCTCCCACCAGATGTGAGGTTGCCATTTATCTAACCATGTGAGACCCAGAATAACTGGCTCTATCATTTTTTCAACCACAATAAACTGGATGGACTCTTGATGTTCACCTATCACCAACAACACTTGTTCAGTTACATGGTTAGCAGGCGCCCCCCCAATAATGACCCGTCCATCTGTTCGAACTTCACAGGAACTTTTAGCTTTTTTATCTGTAGGCCCAGAGCATCCACCACACTTCTCCGCACCAGACAACGGGTACATCCAGTGTCTATTAAAGCACCATACTGAAAACCCATTGTGTTTCGGGGATTCCTCAGCACCACAGGTATGACAAAAGGGAACACAGTTTTGCTCACCATAGGGTCCTCCGGCTCGTTGTCATCACTGTCCCCTGACACCACCGGGAATCTCCCCGCCACAGTGGTTGGTGTAATATCACGAACCTGATGATCTACGACGGACTTTGGTCCTTGAAGTGCTTGGGTACGTTCTTGTGGCTGCCGTGGTCGGCCTCTGGTCGCTACCCCCGTAGCCGGCTTTCGGGTTTGTACTCGTACCGGAGGTACAGGACATTCAGCCGCTCTGTGTCCTATCTGATTGCAGCGAAAACAACGAAATGCCGGTCGCTGAGACCTTTCAGGTAGGACGCTGCTGGGCGGAGGTACTTGAATCCGCGTGGTTGGCAGCTTTTCTGAGGCCCTCTCCGTGGGAACCCGTCTCTGTCCCACATTAACTTCCGACCGAGGCCTAAACTCCCGGAGTGTAATGTCCAGTTCAATAGTGGCTTTAAACCAAACAGCCAGGCGCGGAGCCAGGCCTCAGTACGCACAGGCTTGACGTAACTCACGATCCAGCCCCATCCGAAATTGCTGGACTAGCATCCGTTCGGGCCAGTCCCTTAAGCGACTAGCAATTTTCCGGAAATCACGTACATAGTCCTTTGCAGGAACACCCCGCTGTTTGAGGGCTACAAGATCTCCTTCCGCAATTTGTACACTGGAGTCATCCTCAAAAGCAGACCGGAGAGCTTCCAAGAACCTACCCACGTCCACTAGTTCTCTAGCATGGTTGCGATGTAATCCCGCCACCCAGTCTGCTGCATCACCAGTTAACACAGCTGTAATGGCTACCACCATGGCCCATTGTGATGGATACCAGCGACCATACTGGTCTAGATGACTAACCACCTGGCTTAAGAACAACGCCACATGGTCTGGGCTCCCGTCAAAGGTGGTTTGCAGTGCAGGAGGGCCCCAGATTGGAGGTGGTGCCCACATCCCAGGAACCGGGATCCATGCTGGGGGTGGTACAGGCGGTCTGTTCTCCCCATCTCTCCTCAGATCTCCAACGGGCCTCCGTTCCCCCACAGGACGTTGTGCCCACCTTCCAGCTCCTACCTCTCTTCTGGTCGATGGCTGTTCGGAGCCCCTGGTGCTATCCTCCCTCTTAGGCAGGTGGTAGTCCCGGTCTTCGAATTGGCCCTTTCCTTTTCCTGTTTCCTGTTCCCTTCGGAATTTGGGGCTAGCGATGCGAAACCGAGCCTCTGGCCGGGAAAGGCCCTCATCCTGCCAAGACTTGCCTTGTAACGGTTCCGCCCCAGCGGCCCAGGGTTGCCAAGACGGGGTGTCCCGGAAACTCCCTTCTCCAAACCGATCTCTTATGGCATCCATAGCACTGGATTCAGGCCCTGTATTATCATAGCCCCAATCCGCCTCTTCCTCGTCTGTCCAACGTCTCTCCCGCCAACCTCTAAATGATGGACCCAATGGGGGGGTAGATGGCCATTGGGGCCCGGTATGAGTAGAACTAGGCCACCAGCCCCCACTGGAAATCTGTCCCGAAGGGTCTAGCCCTTGACTCTGCGCACCAGCCGTCTCCACACAGTCCTCCTCACGTGGCTGGCACAGCTTGGATCTGACTACCGGTTGATGAGGGGTTGCAGTTTGTAGCTTCTCCTCTTCCACAACCACCTCCTCCACGTCAGCCTCTAGAGGGACCTCCAACTCCGAATCACCCAGCGCCGTCCCTTCTGCCATCACCGACAGCCTTTCCCACCGGACTGCAGCTAGGGAACGTAGGCAGTTGAAATTGGTGAGTGGGGGAGCGCTAACTTTCTCTCGGCCAGTCCACCCAACTGCACTGGAAACAAGCCAACACCAGAATGGAATAAAGCAGTTGCAATCCTTTAATTAGGTTCAGCACAGCAAACACAGGCAGGAGAAAGGCACAAGCCGGAAACAAGGTTTAAAGTTAGCGCTACACGCAATCGCAGTGTAGCGCCTTTTATATACACAGCAATAAATCAAGTGGCAATTAAACAGTTAACATCACCCCTCCTTCCCCTAGCTGGCCTGAAGGAGGAGCACAATAAATCAATTAACAATCAAACAGTCAACATCATCCCTCCTTCCTCAAGCTGGCCTGTAGGAGGAGCGCGCCTCTGTTACAGCACAAGGCAGCGTCATCTGCAAACACCATGCCCCCCCCATCTCCGATGAAAGAGTTTGCTTCGTTTTGTGTGCGGGTGGTAAAGACTTCTCAAACAGCTGATGACACGCCCCCGGAGAGTCCAACAGCTTGCCCCCTCCTCGTCGTCCTCCCTAGTGATGGCGAGACCCAACCGAGGCTCGACATTGAGTTTCAGTCATTTTGACCACAGATCTTTAACGTTTTTTTTTAATGTCAGGACCAAGTTTTCCACCAAAAAGAGTGCAATTTGTTGATCCAAACTTCTAAGAAACTTTTCTAAAATGGTATGGCGAAGCAGAGAGTGATCTGGGTGAAGTGGAATTGGATTGTGATGAAAATTTTGTAATGGACGATGAAGAACCCCCCGCCGCCGCCATTTCTGACATCAGCAGTGATGAAGCTCCCAATGAAATTGATGACCAGGTGCAATCTACATTGTGCAATAATTTATATGACAAGAACAAATTTAAATAGTCTTCTACACCTTTTGGAAGCAATAGATCCAGAACAGAATAGTCACAATTTTGTTGTGCAATTATCTGGACTATGGCCAGCAGCTAGACATCTCGGAAATTCACCTATTCCCCTAGAGATTTGGAAATTATTATTTTCTAAAGAAATTATTAGCACCATCATTCAGTGGACCAATGTAAAAATTAGAGAAGAAAGATTGAAGTTCAAGGATGGAGAAACAAAAAGAGACCTGTGCGATGTGGATTTGATAGAGATCAATACATTTTTTGGTTTACTGCTTTATACATCAATTTTTAGATCCAACCATGAAAACATCGAATGTCTTTTTGCTACTGAGGTCATTATGACCTCATGTCTGTAATAGCATAGCCAAAATAGTATGTCTGTGGTTAAGGGTTAAGGAAGAAAACCCCAAATAAAGAGGGTTATATTATAGATAATGCAGGATACACATTGTAGAGAGTTGAGCGTCTGGTTTGGTTACTGGTTTTTTTTCCACTGGGCATGAACAAAGAATAGTCAGAGAACTTGGATATTTGCTTAGTCACTTAGCTATCAAAGAGGACTTGCCAAATACAGCTAATGCAAATATCCTTCTGCTTAAATCTGCCCATCATCTTATTAAAATTCCATAATGCATGCCAATGTAGGGGTTGACAGGACGTTTTGACAAGGTCATTCTGGGTATTCTTAAGTATCATTTTATTCATTGTTTGGCCAAATACTGTAAGCGGGGGAAGTAATTTGGGGAGAGGGAGAAAAAAACCTAGTAATATGTACAATATCTTCCTTTTGTGGAACAGCAAGCTGCCAACTCAGATATATGAATCAATATCTTCAAAAGGCAAAATGCAACCCCACCCAGGGGTGAAATCTAAAATTTGTTACTACCGGTTCTGTGGGTGTGGCTTCATGGGGGGGGGGTAATGTGACTGGGTGGGCGTGGCCAACCCTTTTTTTCTTAACTTTTAAAAGCATTTTTTTCCACAACCTCAGCTGGCAACTCAGCTGGGATCGCCAGAGGCTTTTAAAGGCAGAAAAAAATGCTTTTAAAAGCCTCTGATGATCCCAGCTGAGCCACATGATCATCAGAGGCTTTTTTTTTACTTTTAAAAGCATTTTTTCGGCTGAAGAGGTTGTAGAAAAAATGCTTTTAAAAGTTAAAAAAACAGCCTCTGATGATCGCACGGCTCAGCTGGGCATGTGGGAGGGGGCCCGCAGGGATTTTTGCTACCAGTTCTCCGAACCACCCGCCGCCATCACTACCAGATTGGGCGATCCGGTCCAAACCGGGAGCATTTCACCCCTGACCCCACCAGCCTCTTTCTTTCTGGGTGGAAGAGCTTTTGTTCTTTGGGAAAGTACAACCAGAACTCTGAGAGAAAAGGAACAAGAACTTGGGGATTAGGAAAAAAGTAGACCTCTCTTTAGTTCTTACAAAAAGGGGGGGGAAAGTATACAGGAAGCAGGAAAAAGTCCAGCTTCAGGTATCAGGTCACCTTAAGAAACAGGTAACATGTCTATTTAGAAGTATGATGTAAGACTGTTATTTTAATGCCACGTATATATTTAAGTCTCATTTATTGTCCCTGGTGATTAATGTCTTATGCAACCTTAGTTCTTGTGTGTTTTATGGAAAACTGACATCTCTTTACATCAGAACAGTTTCTAAACTAGGAACCAAACCAGCTTTATCTTCTGGTCTTAAGAATATTATCTTTCCTTGTATTTTTTTTTCTGGAGATCCTTTAAGTTACTGTCTGTAGATACTGTACTGTACTCTCCCCTTCTCTTCCTCAAGCTGTCCCCATAGACCCTCTCCTCTCCCCTTCTCTCCCTCAGCCTGGCCCCATAGATCCTCTCCATTCCCCTTCTCTCCCTCAGCCTGGCCCCATAGATCCTCTCCTCTCCCCTTCTCTCCCTCAGGCTGTCCCCATAGATCCTCTCCACTCCCCTTCTCTCCCTCAGCCTGGCCCCATAGACCCTCTCCACTCCCCTTCTCTCCCTCAGCCTGGCCCCATAGACCCTCTTCACTCCCCTTCTCTCCCTCAGCCTGATCCCATAGATCCTCTCCACTCCCCTTCTCTCCCTCAGCCTGGCCCCATAGACCCTCTTCACTCCCCTTCTCTCCCTCAGCCTGTCCCCATAGATCCTCTCCACTCCCCTTCTCTCCCTCAGCCTGGCCCCATAGATCCTCTCCACTCCCCTTCTCTCCCTCAGCCTTGCCCCACAGAAGCCTCTCCTCTCTCCTTCTCTTCCTCAGCCTTGCCCCACAGAAATGTTTCCTATTGCCCTCAGGCTTTCTAGCCCCTTCTCTCTATGAGGCTTGCCCCACAGAAGCCTGTCCTATGCTATCCCATTCTCTCCAGAGTTATTTTCAGTGGGGGGGAGTAGAACATCTAACTAATTAGCATCAGAGCATGTTATAATAATATAGGAAATACTAATGCTCTGATGGTCATTTCAAAAAAATCCTTTCTTAGTGAGCACCTAGAAGCCAAGAGGAACATACATGGCACATTTCAAGTTTGTAGACTTTACGGTTTTGGAGATTTCATGATTAATGCGTGAGTGGTTTTCACTTTTATATATATAGATGACACAAATCTTTTTTTTAATCTTTTCACTTTTTCTCTTTTAATAAAATTTGATTCTGTTTATACTGTTACATGAATAAGTTGTTGAGGCTTCCAACATTTCACCTTAGAGATTTAGTGCTGCTTCTAGAACATCAGATATGGAACAATAGAAAGAAACCTAAAGAGCGAATTTGAAAGGAGATTCTAATATGAAACTAGAATTATGAATACAGTGATTAATGGAGGAAAGTTAAAAGGCAATTAATTGAAAGACGCAGCCATTTACGTAGTGGAGTTAAATGTCTAGTTTGATTGAAGGTTTTTCCTCTGGACACAAACATATGCTAGGCAGAACATCTGGATGTTAACTTACTTCTTTAATTATCATGAAGATTTATCAGCTATACCTAATAGAAATGTCCTTCTGCTAAATCTACTGGTCTCTTGTTAAAATTCCACAATCAGTCATGCCAATGACTGAAGTTGAATTAATAAATAAATGTGGAGGTAAGACAATGTTTGAACAACATTATTTATTTATTTGATTTAATGCCATAGGGAAAGTTACCCTCAGTACTTATTTAGTATCATTTTATTTATTATTCAGCCAGAGTCAAATATTTAGCTGAATTGGGGGTGAAATTGAGAAGGGAAGAGAAAATCATGGTAACTTGGGAATTATCTTTGTTAGTGGACATGGTCTTTTATAATTTAATTCCCATTCAGAATTTTCTTTCCTAACAGAAAGTTTCCTTCAAGTCAGGCTTTAACTGCATAGCATGTCCATGTCATTTTCTTGGCAGCAATACAGAAATGGTTTGCTTCTGCTTTCATTCAGTTTTTTTTCAAGACAAGCTTAAAGCCCTGGTATTTCCAGGTGGTTCCCCATATACCCTAGGCCTGTAATTCAAAGATCAGGAAAGCAAATGGTGATAGAATATTTGCATATTAACATTGCTGTTTTCTAGCCTGCTTTGTTTATTTTTGTGATTAGTTCTGGAATGAAACATTAAGTATCACCCTTGGAGGAGAGCAGAGTACTCACCTTTTGAATACAGATAGGCATCAGATTTTGGATTTATTTAATATTAAAAATAACTTTTTTTTCAATTGCCAATTTAAAATGTTCTATTTTAGAACATTTAGAACATTTATATATCAGGCAACATGCCTGATATAAGTTAATTTTCTTTTAGTTATCCACTATCTCTTTACGTCTGACCAGTAAATGCTTAGCTCCATTCAGTCGCCCCAACTCTACCCCGATGCAAGGGATTAAACAGTCCTTAAAAGAAAAAAAAATCTACTATCTCTTTAGGATAGTGTTTTTCAACTTCAGCAATTTTAGAATATGTAGACTTCAACTCCCAGAAATCCTTCCATTCCCCCATTATCGTGTCAGAGCTGAAGAAGCTTCTTGGATGAGAAACGATATGTCTTCAAAAGAAAAAAAACAAGAAAGTCCAGTTGCCTCCTGAAAAAGCACTTTTGGGACAACCATGACTTGGATGACTGAGAATCTCTCTTTTAGCACTGATGATGTTACTTAGTTTGGGTAATGAAATGTCTCCAAGAAAACAGCCAAGCTCAGAAAGCACCAAGGATCCTGCACCCTTACTTGTTAGAATTAAGTGAACATGCAAATGACTTACACATTTCTCATGTATACTACAAATAGTTGCTCATAAAACAGATGCATGTATCAGGAGTGGGTTGCATTTACCTTTACTACCGGTTCGCAACGGGGCCGCATGTGCGCTTCTGCGCATGCACAGAAGCTTCCTGATAAGGTCGGGGTTGGTGGGCGGAGCCTCCCGACGGTTTTACTACCGGTTCTTGTGAACCGGTCTGAACCGGGGGCAACCCACCACTGGCATGTATCTATCTAATATTTATTTAGTTCAGCCATCTTACTCTAGTGGAGTCTCACTTGGTGGACTGCTCTGCTGAGGTAAAGATATGCAATCCCAGGATCATTTGAGTCCAATCATCTCAGGCATCATCATGGTCAAGTTTAAAATGGTCCTCCTGTGGCCAAGTAAATAGGCCAGCCAATCCTCTGTTAATAGGACTGTTAGAGGTAAAACTCCATTGGACACCACCAGTAGGAGAAATGGCTATAAAATGGTAAACAACTAGGGACTCAGAATTGCCTGTCAATAATAGATTGAGCACCTGGTCACTACAGGAAGATGTATTTTATCAGCGTAGGTCAAGTAGTCCTTGGTTAGTGACTGTTCACAATTATGATGGAGATTAAAAAATAACTTTGCAGATCTGTAAAGCAAAGGAAATCTGAAGTAAGACGATAAGCACAGTTGTGGTTTCACTTAGAGACAGTGGTGGGTTGCTCCCGGTTCTGTCCGGTTCTATAGAACTGGTAATAAAATCGGCTGGAGGCTTCACCCATCTGCCCAGATGTCATAAATGATGTGCGTGGCCCTTTGCGAACTGGTAGTAAAGGTAAGTAGAACCCACCCCTTCTTAGAGACCACTTTGCTTAACGACCGAGTTGCCTGTCATAATTGTGATGCTAAATGAGGATTACTGTAATTAATTAATATTGTGCACTTATTCTTAATTTAGCACATACCCCCCCTTTTTTTTATTTTTATAAATCTCTGTCCTTTTTTGTCTACAGTCTAGCAATGCATTTTTATTTCACTGGGTCAGGGGAATGACATGGCTATTTCAGTTTGTTCCTAAAAGAAAGTAACATCCAAAGTTTGCTTTGCTTGAGCTTCCATCAAAGTGAAGAAATCCCCTTGAAGATCTGTACAGCTACACAATCCATTTTTCCCACTCTGCGAAAGCTTTACATTCTAGTACAAAGACAAGCAAAGTCTTACATTCAACTTTAATTGCTCATATCTTTTTTTTTTTTTAAACCTGTACACTGGAACTGGGCAACTTTGAAATAAATGGATCAAAGTTCATTATTAAGTTCAGGAAAATGATGCACATGTACAAATATTTGGTTTGTGGAAACTCTGTAATTGGAGAAAGTAGAAAAACAACATTTTGTGAGGAAAAAAAGAAAATGTATTATTTTACTTCTTGGATCCTTGTAATCTTTGAAGTGCCTGATAATGTTAGCTGTTATTCACACATTAATGGATCTGCACAGTTAATAATTGTGCAGTCGGGATTTTTTTTATCTTTGTCTTCCTTTGATTGTTACACTTGGCACCTGGGCTGCCAAGAATCCAATACTGGATTCTTTCTCCAGTAACACATTCAACAGCATAGAGATTCTGAGCTCATTTAGGAAATCTCCTGTTTTGCTAGAAACAATTTGGGTCTACCTCCTTGAAAGAAATGGAAAGGGTAGCTTGAAAAATGGAAAATTAATGTATAATATGAATACAGGCACAAAATAGGAGGAGCAACTGAGAGAGTGATGTCAGCTATATATTAAAAATGCCCAATTGTCTGTGTGAGTTTAATGCATTTTTGTTCTCCACGTTAATAAGTAGTACTATATTTACTCTAAGAGTAGAGTACAGGTACGCCCCAACTTATGACCAGTCGCTAGCAATAATTTGAAGTTATGACAGCCCCCCCCCCAAGATACAATCTGGTTCTGAAAAATGGCCTATATCAAACAATGGGTTCACTTGCTGTGTTCACTTTGAAAAAACAATTGTTACCAACCTGCCTTCCATTGAGGACCTGTATACTGCACGAATCAAAAAGAGGGCTGTGAAAATATTTACAGACCCCTCACATCCTGGACATAAACTGTTTCAACTCCTACCCTCAAAACAACACTATAGAGCACTGCACACTAGAACAACTAGACACAAGAACAGTTTTTTCCCGAAAGCCATTACTCTGCTAAACAAATTATTCCCTCAATACCGTCAAACTATTTACTAAGTCTGCGCTACTATTAATCTTCTCATCGTTCCCACCACTCATCTCCTTCCACTCATGACTGTATGACTTTGTTGCTTGTATCCTTATGATTTATATTGATATTGCTTCCTGATTGCTTATTTGTACCCTATGACTATCATTAAGTGTTGTACCTTATATTCTTGATGAATGTATCTTTTCTTTTATGTACACTGAAAGCATATGCACCAAGACAAATTCCTTGTGTGTCCAATCACATTTGGCCAATAAAAAATTCTATTCTATTCTATCCTTTATGGTAAAGTTTCATTATAGTTGTAAGTCAAGGACTACTGCTATGCCTACTAGCTATGGAAGAGCTGATTGGGGCCCTAGATGCCAGGTCTCAGCAATGCTCTCAACCAGCTTGCAAAATTTCCACAAATATAACAATTGGCTCGCACATCTCAAAAGCCAGGACAAAGTGGCTCCAGCACACAACTGGTTAGAACTCTGCAAATTTATACCTGACAAAAGAATCCAAAATGGAGATCAACCCTGACTGCTCTTTAGAAGGCCAGATCCTGAAGATGAAACTCAAATACTTTGGCCACCTAATGAGAAGGAAGGACTCACTGGAGAAGAACCTAATGCTGGGAAAGATTGAGGGCAAAAGAAGAAGGGGACGACAGAGAATGAGGTGGCTGGATGGAGTCACTGAAACAGTCAGCATGAGCTTAAATGGACTCCAGAGGATGGTAGACGACAGGAAGGCCTGGAGGAACATTATCCATGGGGTCACGATGGGTTGGACACGATTTCGCAACTAACAACAACAAAATTCATTTAGAGTCAAACCTTGCTGTAATTTCTCAAAGGGATTATCATATCCTGTGGTTAGTAATAAACACAATATAAATGCATTATTAGTATTTACATGAACTTTAATCCATTCCAGTGGTTGCATATTTAGTTCTGTTAATTTATGGCTGCTTTTCCTTTCTGAAACGAGAGAGACAAATGCCACAGTTAAAGTTACTGCTACCTTATTTTCTTCTCACATGAAAAAATTTTAATGAAGCCCTTCAGGATGGAAAGATATACTTGCTGTATCTTTGAAGTGGAGAAAAGGTCAAAACTGGCTCTTAATCCCTTTCCTCCAGTCAGCATGTGTCAGATCTTCTTGAATTTCTGCAGCAAACAATCTCAGTTCAAACACTAAGCCAAACCAACAGCACTAGCAGGCAGGTGAGTTATATGCTGTGAAATAACTCCCATTATTCAGACAAGCACTGCAGGATTGGTTTCATTCCTTGGATAAAGACCGATGCCATGGGAAGCATGGTTAGGAATTTGCCGAGGCCTATATCCCAAGAGGGCCCGTTGTTAAATCCCAGAATTTAACTCTTCGGATTCTTAATTTTCCTCACTCTGGCTACTTGCTCACTCCCAACCTTCATTTGTCCTCTGCACAGCTGACTTCAAAATGCTTGGAGCACTAAATGAGCCAACCCAGTCGATAAACAGAGAGTAGTTATGAGAACAATGAGAAAGAAATTTACTGTATGTTCTTTTTTTCCTTTTCTCTTTATGGGTAGATTATGCCTAGAGCAAGAGTATAAGTAAATGATCAGCCATTTTAATGGCATGGAGGTGGATCAACTAAGCTATTCATATCAAAATATACCTATCCCCCCAAAATTTTGGAACTATCTTTACATTCTAAGATAGATATTTATTAGGACTTCACTGTCCAGAAGCTCCTATGATACCGATAATCCAACATTCTGAGAGAACAGATTGTAATTAACAAATAGCTCGTCCTTCTCATTTTCATGATCTTTCCCAGAAGCAGCACTGATTCCTGCAGATAGATTATAAAACAAGTAGTCCTCAATTTACAATCATTCATTTATCAACTGGAGTTATGATGGCATGGAAAAAAGTGACTTATGACCAGTCCATGCGCTTGTGACACTTGCAGTGTCCCTGTAGTCAAGTGATCAAAATAAAATGAAAACAAAAGCATGAAGCAACCTGTTCCAGAACAGGGGAAAGTTCAGAAGGCAAGTGAGGCAATATTTATGCATAGAGAGATAGATTTGCTGTATATACTGTAGATAGATAGATAGATAGATAGATAGATAGATAGATAGATGATAGATAGATAGATAGATAGATAGATAGATAGATAGATAGATAGATAGATAGATATTTCTTAGGAACATAGATGGCTGCTAAAAGCTTAATTCCATAGTTAGTATGTGTTGCAATAAAATACATACATACATACATACGTACATACATACATACGGTACATACTTATTCCCTGTTAACTTAAATGGTTTAAATTCACAATTCTTTTTGTATCTTGCATTAAGCTGTAGTGTTCAAGTTGTCCCAAATCCCTTCTAATTCCAGAAATCTATTATTCTATTCTCTTACAACATTTACTCCTACTGTTAAAAGAATACACACGCATGCACACACGCACATGCACACACTTCAGAGAATTTAAACTTCATTAATGTTACAATTTTCTTTTCAATCAGAGATAAAATCTTTTTGTCAATACTTCTGAAAGATTGACAAAAAACATACGGACCTCCTTAAGTTTTCACTTTGCCTTATAATAATTAGAACTTGTGGTAGGGATAAGAACAGAACCTTCTTGGAAGTGGGCTTTTAAGAGGTAAAGGACCACTTCAGTCTGACTTTGAGATTCCTCTGAGCTATTTTATGAAAACGCACTTTTGAGTCTAAAAGTTTACTTTTATAATTAGCTGTTAGATAGCATAATCCAAGGCAGAGTGGTATATGATCCTTGAATTTTATTTTATAATTTTACTTATACTTTTATTTTTATCACACCTCGGCTTCCCTATTGGGAGAGTACCATGATGGACAGTATTTATAATTGCATAATATCTACAAAAGACAAAGAAGTCTCTAAAAGATAGTGGCCTACCTACTGGATTTAATCATGGAGTGGGTGGGGGGGGGGAAGAGAGAGAGACAGGGTGAGAGGACATTAAATGTTGACAACTCAACTGCTTAATGCTTGCCTTTATTCTTCCTTTTGTGAAATTTCCAGCTGTGCCTGCAAAAAGTCTTGTTGCTGAAGGGATCCAATTCTGAACAATTCACAGTTTGTGGCTGCAAAGTCCAAGCTGACTGCAGAGAATTCTCTGCAGAACTATTGTGCTGTAGGTATCTTTGAGAAGGGGCTGATTCAGGATTGCCCTTAAAGCTCTTGGGTTTCAAACTGAGCGAGGACAGTGCATGCAACGTAGTCAAAGTTACTAAAATAGATAAAAATCACCTTTAAATATCACTACACTTCATCAGACCAAGGGATTGTGCTCAGGGAGTTGTGCATTTGGGGATTTAAAAAAACCAATTGCTTTTTTTTTTTGCCCTAAAATTAATCCAAATGAAAAACTAAAATTTAACAGCTGTTCTTGGTGATAAAGGCCAATCTTTGGCTCCAAATAAAACTTTGAAGAAATGATTTCATAAAGTGATTGTCCACCTGATGATTTCCAGGGGCAGGGTTATTTTAGAACCAGATAAGATTTTGGGAGTCTGTAACACAGTAATGAAACAGCTGGTATATAATGGCTCCTAGAAATACTTTCAGAAAGCTTCCAGGCCCATTCCCAAACTTGAGCTGGGTTTCAGTTATTCCAACTCCAATATTGTTTTATTTATTTATTTATTAAATTTATTTGCTGTCAATCTCACCACAAGGTGACTCTGGATGGATTACAGAATTAAAAGCAATGAACAATATGAATATATATATATATATTTATGTTATGAAACATACGAAAGATGTTACGAAACAGCCGACTAATCTGCAAACATCAACTCCATCTACTAATCAAGATGTAACAACGCAGCCAACCAACCTGCTTACAACAACAAAGCCAGCACTCCACACCTCCCCACCAGTATTTATAGAGAGACGACATCTCCGATCACGCTTTGCTCGCACAAGCACAAAGCCGAAGACACCAGCCTGAAGATGACGAGTGGGACCTCGTCGAAACGTCGCCAAGATACTCTCAATCTTACACGGGAAAAGACCCGAATACGTCAAGACTTGCATATAGATAGATAGATAGATAGATAGATAGATAGATAGATAGAGAGGGAGAGAGAGAGAGCAATAAAATTATACGTTATGGTTAAAAAAATGGGGTGGGATGGAACAAAGTATGCAGGGGATGAGGTGGGATCTGAGTAACAGAATAACAGAGTTGGAAGAGACCATGGAGGTGTTCTAAAAGAAAAGAGCCGAGGTGGCACAGTGGTTAAGGTGCAGTACTGCAGCTACTTCAGCTGACTGCTAGTTCAGCAGATCAGCAGATAAAATTTCACCGGCTCAAGGTTGACTCAGCCTTCCATCCTTCCGAGGTAGGTAAAATGAGGACTGATTGTTGGGGGCAATATGCTATTTAGTATACTGTCTTTGGTGTAAGCCAAATCATCATCATCATCATCATCATCATCATCATCATCATCATCATCCAACCCTCTCCTCAGGCAGGAAACCTTATACAATTTCAGACAAATGGCTGTCCAATCTCTTCTTAAAAACCTCCAGTGTTGGAGCACCCACAACTTTGAGAGGCAAGTTGTTCCACTGATTAATTGCTCTAACTGTGAGGAAATGTCTCCTTAGTTCTAGATTACTTCTCTCCTCAATTAGTTTCCATTCATTGCTTCTTGTCCTGTCTTCAGGTGCTTTGGAGAATAGGTTGACCCTCTCCCCTCTGTAAGAGCCCCTTAGTTTAACCAAACAGCAGAGTTGGAAGAGTTGGACTCTTCTAGTCCAACTCCATGCTCAAGCAGGAGACTATATACCATTTTAGACAAATGGCTGCTCAGTCTCTTCTCAAAAGCCTCCAGTGATGGAGCACCCACAATTTCTGAAGGCAAGCTGTTCCACCGGTTAATTGTTCTCACTGTCAGGAAATTTCTCTTGAAAATCTGCTAATAGTCCATCAACCACCTCCAGCTCCTTTGGAGCCCCAAGCCAAGTGGCAGAGCCAGGTTTTCAGGCCCTAATGGAAGGTCAGGAGGGTGGGAACAGATTTCACCCCAGGGGGCAAGAGGTTCCAAAAGGGTAGGAGCCACAGCAGAGAATACTCTTCTCCTGGATCCCACCAGCCAAAATTCCTTGACTGACAGGATCCATGGCACACCACCTCTGCTGGCATGGGTGGGGCAGCATTCTTTTCATTCTGGAAATCCAGTTTAAGACATAGTTAAAACCTAAAATTTCTGTTCACTGTTATGAAGCGTTAAGTGATTGAGGAGAAAATGTAAAGATATTTGGGAATTCAATTAAACTGGGGTGGTTCACTATTCAGTGTTCCTATTTTAAGACATCAGCTTTGATAGAATGTAGGGGATAAGGGAGCAAGTCTGATGTATTGATTAAGACATCAGGCTAGAAATGGAGAGACTATAATTTTTAAGCCCACCTTAGGCATGAAATCAGTCGGGTGCCCTTAGGCTGCCACTCCCTGTCCTTTTCTCCAAAAGAGAAAAGAAAAATCTTGACAAGAAAACTGCAGGGACTTGTGCAGGTAGTTGCCAAGAGTAAACCCTGACTCAAAGGTGCCATACAATAATACCTATAAATTAATGGAAATGCCCTCACATTGATAAATCATATCACCGTCACAATTCCTACTTTCACAAAAAAGCTAGAATGTGATTTTTTTGAATAATGGACTAAGGATTTTACCACATTACCACATAAGGCACTTTGCTGTGACTAATTTTATCTTAAAAGCATTATATGTAGACAGTTGGAAAAAAAGTTTAGCTATTTCCCATACCTAATTGACCCAATTGTAACAGACAAACAAATGAGACAGACAGACAGAGAGGCAGAGAGACAGACCAACCAACCAACAAGCACTTGCAATTCTGTTAGTGTTTGTCAAGTGTCTGAAGCAGGAATTTGACAAGATAATCTTTTTCCAGTCATTCTTATCAAAGTCTCAGTTTTTGTGTGGAATACCTTTATGTTACTTTGCTAAACTGATATCATTGTTACCTCTTACCTGCCAAACATGACAATTATCAGAAATGCAGGAATGTATGATCAATATTCTGCCACATGTTTAGGTACAATGCAAAGTTTTCATCAAACATCTCTAAAGATTTAAATATGAAATTGAATTATAGCTAGTTCAAAATAATCCAAAACAAAGTCTATCTGCTCACTGGTAATTTAATAGAAAGGGAATTAATTACATCCAAGTAACTTATTTAAATCTGTGATTCTTCTGATGAATATTCTGGTGTATTTTTGCTGAATGGTGTCTTGATAAAAATGTGTAAGTGCTTTCCTCAAGAATGCCCAGTTGAGGTTAGTGGTAAAATGTTCTGAGAAGTCGAAATATTTCTTCACTGGTTCGTGGATGTAATCAGTGTGGTTCCCACTCCTGGATCACTGTGGTATTGTCAGTTCTTGCTGCTTAGTAGCTATTTGAGGTTAGACAGCTGTCTAAAAGCCCTTTCCTAGACAGGGATGCCCTCCGTACAGTCACTCATGCTCTCATTATTTCTTGGCTGGATTACTGCAATGCCCTCTACATGGGGCTGCCCTTGGGGTGCACCCAGAGGCTCCAGCTGGTCCAGAATGCGGCCACACGGGTTGTTACGGGAGCTTCCAGTTACTCCCATGTGACACCTCTCCTACACAAGCTGCACTGGCTTCCGGTTGTTCTTCGGATCTGCTTCAAGGTGCTGGTTCTTACCTATAAAGCCCTACATGGCATGGGCTTGGGGTACTTGCAGGACCACCTCCTACCGGCCTCCCACCACCCTGTGCGGTCACATAGGGCTGCCCTCCTCCAAGTACCATCGGCCATTCAATGTCGGCTGGTGGCCCCCAGGATGAGGGTGTTCTCAGTGGCCGCACCGACCCTCTGGAATGAGTTACCCATCGGACTCTGGACGGCCCCTGACCTCCACACTTTCCGCACTGACCTGAAGACATGGCTGTTTCAGCAATTTCCCTGATCTGCTACGAGATTTTATTCTGTTTGGGGTTTTATATTGGCTGTTTTTAGGATTTTTATTGTTATATGTTTTTAATTCTGTGCGCCGCCCCAAGTCCTACAGGAGAAGGGCAGCATATAAATTTAATAAAAATAAATAAAAAATAAAATAAATAAGTAAAAGCAAATGTGGGCCAACTTGTCAAGGCCTGTGAAAATGTAAGGATATTGTGAATGAACTGCAGATTATTGATGCCATATTTGATGTTCACAAACTGTGGTGATGTGTGAACACCTATGACTGTGCCATTGACTGGATGTGTTTTTCAAAATTAAAGTAATTGAGGATAAGTAGGAAATAGCAGAAGGTCCTAATGTGCTGTAGCTGTGGGTTGCTATTGGTACTGATTTTCAGGAGATTACAGATAGTCTGCAGATTTGAAGAAGTCTCTATGAAACGTGGAGAGTTGGTGACATATGATTGAGGAAAACAGTCACATAAAACATGGTTCTATCTCATTGTTTTTTTTTTATTAAAAAGTTTTAACAAGTATTACAACAATTTTTCCCATCCCTCCTCCCCCCCTTCCCTCCTCCTTTTTTTACAATTTCAAATCCTGTTAGTCTTTCTAATTCATCTTTTTGATTTATAGTCATATTTTTAGTTATTATCTTTGTTTTCCCTGCATTTATTTTAAATCCAGATACTTGTCCATATTGATTAATTATATCCATTAAACCTACAACCGACTGTAATGGTTGAGTTAAAGTAACAACCAAGTCGTCTGCGAATGCTCGTAATCTGTAGTCATACTGCCTAATTTTAATTCCATTTATTTTTTCCGACCTACGTATCTTACTTAACAAAAATTCCAAGGTCAAGATGAACAATAATGGAGACAAAGGACATCTTTGTCTTGTTCCTTTTTCTATATTAAAAGTACCATTAATTATTATTTGCGCTGTTTGTTTCTGATATATTGCCTTAATAGATATTCTCCAAACTTCATCTTTTCTATTATTTTCAATAAAAATTGCCAATTCAATCGATCAAATGCTTTCTCCGCATCAAGAAATATCAGCACCACAGGGATTTGGTTGTTCTTCCCCAAATACTCCAATAGGTTAACAACTTGCCTTACATTACTCTTCATTTGTCTACCATTTATAAAACCAGTTTGATCATTATGAATCATTTGTTGCATGACTGTCATTAACCTATTTGCTAGTATTTTAGCAAAAATCTTGTAATCTGTATTTAAAAGTGATATAGGCCTATAATTTTTTGGCTGGGTGTGGTCTTGCTCCTCCTTTGGAATCAGAGAAATATAAACTGTCCTCCAGGATGGGGGGTACATCTCCTCCAGATTATATGTTAGTAAATAATTCATTGAGTGGTCCCACCATTTCTAACTGCAAGTGTTTATAATAAGCAGCTGTCAAACCATCCATCCCAGGAGCTTTACCCACTTTCAACTGCTTAATTGCAAACATAATCTCCTCGGAAGTTATTGGTTGATTTAAACCCTCCCTTTGCTCTTTTGTAATTGTAGGAATAGTCTCTTTCTGTAAGTATCTATCCATATCTATACTTTGAATTTTATCACTAGCATACAACCTCGTATAAAATTCTAAAAATGTTTTTTTAATCATATTTTGCTGATAAACCTCTTTACCTTTATATTCTATTTTCTCTATGGTCCGTGACTTTTGTTTTTTCCTTAACAGATATGCTAACCATCTCCCTGGTTTATTAGCATTGCAAAAAGTATTATGTTTAGCATATTGCAAATTAGTTGTGATCTGATCTGCCATTAACATATTAAATTGCCCTCGCAATAAGTTAATTGCCTCTTTTATTTTCTTGTCTGCTGGATTCAATATCAAAGCTTGTTCTTTTTTTTAATTTCCTCTTCTAAGTCCTTCCTTTTTTTCCCCTGTTTACGTCTATGTTTATTATTCAAATATATCAAAATACCTCTCATATATACTTTACTTGCATCCCAAACCATTTCCATAGATGTACCCTTATGCATATTTATAATGAAAAATTCTTTCATAAATTTTTTACATTCTTTTACATTTTTCTCATATCTAAACAGATTTTCATTTAACCTCCAAGACCTCTTAAATCCCATTCCATACTTTAATTCCATCCAAACTGGACTATGATCCATTAAAGCTCTTGGGCAGATCTTCGTCTTCTTCACCCTAGAAAAAAGATAATTAGTAATTAATATGAAATCAACCCTAGAAAAAGATTGCTGTCTATCAGAAAAAAAGGTAAAGTCTTTTTTTTCGAGGTTCCTCTCTCGCCAGATATCTCTCAACTCCATATCATCCATCATTTCAAAAAACGATTTTGGCAATCTGGCATGCGTTGAGATATTCTGCAAGAGCCCCTTCTTATCTTTTTTAGTGTCCAAAATTCCATTCCAATCGCCCAGTAAGATACATGATTTATAATCCCATTGTAGTAACTCGGAATGTAAAAACTTATAAAATTTTTCTGTTGTTGGTTTGGTGCATAGACTCCAATTAAAAGTATTTTTTCTCCTTTTATTAAAAGTTCAATTGCTATAAATCTTCCTTAATTATCTGCTTCAATTAATCTAGCAATTAAGTCTTTTTTTAGGTATATAACTATACCATTCTTCTTCTCGGAGGCAGATGCAACAAAATGTATGCCTAACCTTGCATTTATTAAGTATTTTTGATCTTTCCTTCTAATATGAGTCTCTTGTAGACAGATTACATCATTTTTAAACTGTTTCAAATAATGAAATATTTTTCTCCTCTTTTGTGGTGAATTTAGGTCATTAACATTCCAAGTCAGAAATCTAGCTGCCATTCTTGGCCACCTGAAGCTTTTGGAGCATCTGCTGGAAATCTCCATGCATTTTGCCTTTTGGTCTTGCTCCTCCCACTGCTTCTGTTTTTGTAGTTTTTGAATCATCTGTAGTTGCTGCAATCTTAATTCTTCTTGATGCTTGGCTGCTGCTCGGGTCTGTCTTTGATCCTTAGGTTCTTCTATTTTGTCGAATACCTCCAAAGCTTGAGCAGTAGTTGAAAGTTGTATTAAATCTTCTTGAGTAATCAAAGCTCCCCTTTGGGCCTGTGCCAGCGATTCTTCCTTCTCCCCCTTTGTTGCCCCCTCTGCTTCCGTCTTCCTTCTAGCTTCTAGGGACTGTGGGCATCCAGCCTTTAGTACATTGGTGTAAAAATCTCTTGCCTTCCACACTGAGTTAAGACGATATCTTTCTCCTGAATAGTTCACCACTAGTCTAGCTGGTGTATCTGGTGTATCACTAGCCCATCTGTACTGTATCTGATGGTTTCTCAGTTCTTCCACCAGAAAGGCATAATCTCTTCTGGCTCTCAACATTTTGGGGGGAATTTCTTTCAGTATTAAAACCTCCTGCCCCTGCACTTGAAGTTTATTTTTAAAAGTGACTTGTAGGATTTCATTGCGTATTCTCCTTGTTGTAAAATAGACTACAATGTCTCTTGGTAGATGTTTCTGTCTGGCAACCCATGAATTGACACGGTAAATTTTGTCAATTTGCCATTCAAGATTTGCTTTTTGATCTCCCATTATCTGTGCAAATGCTTCTGAAAAGATCTCTCTCAAATTTTCTTGCTTATTTTCTTTGAGGCCTCTTATTCTAAAAGCAAATTCCATATCTCTATATTGTATCATTATCACATCGGCCTCTGCTCTTTCCATCTTATTCTGGACCTCTCCCATTTTATTTTCCAAGTTCTCATTAGACTGCTTAATTTCTTCCACTTTTTCATCTATTGCTTCATTATGGCCTGCCAGACCTTGAACTGCCATGATAATATCTTCTCTAATTTCTTGATTTCGTTTTTGAATAATTTCTTTAATTTGAACTATCTCCTCAGCAACATCTCGAATTTTATCCTCAAACACCGAAGTAATTTTTTTTGTGTGTTTTAAGGGCTTCCTGCAACATTTCAAGTGTTAATATTGGTGGAACAGAGAGAGATTGCAATTTGGACGTTTGAGCTGGCGAGCTCCCAGCACTTTTGGGGACAATAGTCTTTATTTGTTTTGAAGCCTTTTTTAGTTTCCAATTTGAATTTATTCAGCAGCCAGAACAACAAATCCACCAAATCCAAAATTTCCAGTCTTTAAATAATATCAATCCTTTTTTTAAAAGAATCACTGTTGTAGTCTTTTTAGCCTTTAATCTTCTTTTTTTTTCAAAGCAAAAATCTCTAATTTTGAACAGGGGCTACCAGCGCTAAATGAAACTTTCCTTTTTAACTTTCGCTTTCACGCCCCATTAAAGCTCAATCGCCATCTTGGTTTCACTTTCTCCCCTTAATGACTCAGAAGGAAGTAATACACATTTGGAGTTAAAGTTCAGTACTTGCAAATCTGATCTCTCCTGAGTTTGCTCAGCCTGCTTCCGAATGATATTTATTCCAAGCATTGTTTGCAGGGGTGGTCGTGGCGTCTTCTTCTGCTTAAAGCAGAAACGTCCCGGATCTGGAGTTCTGTCAGGCTTCCAGGGAGCTCTCACCCTTCGAGCCCCAGAATTGTTCCTGGGGCTCCTTGGGGAGCTCTACCTACACCCGTCTGCTCTCTTTCTCCCCTTTTCCTGGGGAGAAAGATTCCAAGCCACTAGACCGCTGATTTGCACTGTTCTAGCAGCTTTACGTGATCGCGGGGCTGGCGCTCAAAAAGGAGCATCTTCGGCGCCTGCAGTGCCACTGGAAGTCGGTTCTATCTCATTGTTGATGAAGATCTGGATATTGTATGTCTCACTGGAATCATTAGGTAAGATTTTTTAAAATAACTGTTCAAAGATAATTTAGATATTTCAACCAAAACCGATGTAGTGCTGACCAATTCTTGATTTTCCTTTCTCCACCATTTCTGCTTTTATTACAAGTTCTTTCAGTTCAGCTTCTTTTGCATTCTTATACACTTCTTTTATACAAACGTCATGCTTATTGTATTTCTTTGGGATGATCCATAGCTACAGCCAGAACTGCAACATTTTTTGTTTGTCAGGCATTGACACTGCAGTCTCTCCATTGATGGATTGGTAGAAACATTTCTGATTCTATGGAAATGGAAGATCCTGCCTATAGTATGCAATTTGAGCTTGCTATCTGCTGATCTTCTTGGCTATAGCTGTTATTTGCTGCTTAATTATTTACAGTACTTCTTTATTCTTCCTTTTTTTCTAGGTGATATTTCTTAATCAGGTATTCATTGGTCTTCTCGTTCTTCAGCTTCTTTTCTTTCATCTGTTCCAGTTTCCTTGCATCTGACCTTAGCAGGCTGATCTTATTTCCCAGTCTGATCTCCCATTTTGATGGCACACTGTTTGGCTTTTTTTCTTCTTTGTACATTTTGCATCCCAGACATGCAGTTATAACTGCAGTCATGCTGTACATTAATTGGCTTGTTTCTTGCACTGAGCTGCTGGTTATATTTGATATTACAATATTGGCATCTTTTAATATGTATGCTAGCTGTTTCTTTAAGGCAGGCTTCAATGCAGGCAATCTTATTCTGTTTTTTTGTACTGTTCTAATACTTAATTATTCTATCTTCTATCTTCTATCTTCTATCTTCTATCTTCTATCTTCTATCTTCTATCTTCTATCTTCTATCTTCTATCTTCTATCTTCTATCTTCTATCTTCTATCTTCTATCTTCTTCTTCCCCTTTCCCTTTTCCCTTCCCGTTCCCCCCTCTGGTCATCCTCCTCCTCCTCCTCCTCCTCCTCCTCCTCCTCCTCCTCCTCCTCCTCCTCCTCCTTAACAAGAATTCCAAAATCAAGTGAATGTTTGCAGCTTGATGCTATATTTGGAAGTGTGCTTATTGCCCTTAACAATGACAAACTATCATGAGGGGGTGGGTGAGTGGCATAGGACAACCTGCTTATGGTAAGGAGTGTTTTCTGTTTTGTGTTAGGTCATGTTCATCATGGTAGCCATTGGTTAAAATGTTTTTAGCATGAGTTCAAAACCCAAATGTACCTATTGGATAAAAAAAAATTACCTATCTGTGATATCTTTCGTCCATAGTCCTTATATATCTCCAAATTTACTAATATATTTATTAGGCTAAGTTATAAACTTATATTTAGCAAGTAGGGCATCCTTATAAGATTGACTTGTGAGCATTTATTTCTGATTCTTGTGGTGATGGTCTCCTCCATGTCCTCTGACCAAGTTATGCAATTCCCTTCTTTAATGGGCTTAACTGCAGGAAGATCATTTTGGCATCAGAGTTTCTGTTTCCCAAGGTTTTTAAATTGGGATATTATTGCATTTTCATTGCATTTTCATTTATATTATTTTAGTCTACAAATGACCTCCTTACAGTTGCCTAGTTTATATGGTACTTTTATTTTGCATTTTTTTTTGCATATGTTTTTATTCAGTCTGTATTTTTCAGAGAGTGGTCTTGTAAACCATCAAGACAGCTTCAGCTATTGGGCAGTTTTCAGCAATTTAATGAAACAAATTAAAAAATGGCTGGGTATACCATTTTGAAGAAAACAAATCTAAAAATTCAATAAAAATATTCCTGGGATGCATCCAATATTTTAACAATTGTACTGTTTCTGCAATTAAATACTAGAACCCAAAATTTGGCAGTTGTTACTTCTCCTCTTTCTCTCCTCCTGCCTTTTTTTTGGCTGTTGTTAAAACTAAATTGGAAGATTATGTCATTCAACAAATGAATATCCTGGGCTCCTCACAATGTGAAAAGCACACAGTGGAAAAAGAAAAAGGCTGAGTAAAGAATACTTGTCACTTATCTCAGAGACAATGTGTGCGTTTTGGCCCTTGAGTAGTTTGCTGTTTAACATGGTAGTATAAAGTGTCTGGACAGGGCTATTAAAGCTAATTATTTCCTAGTGTCCCTGCTAAAGTCAGCAGGATTCTCTCTGCTGTTTGTGGTTTTATGGGGTTGAGACGCCATAAACACCGCTACAGGTTTCAGCTCTGTAACCATTAGCGTAGCAGCAGCCGTGAGACAGGAGAAAGCAGAGATGACTCATGTCCAGGACACTTCTGCTATGAAGGGCTGTTCTCTTTGCTTACTTCTGTGAGTTGGGAGTCTCTTGGGACTTTCAGCTGCTTCTAGACTAACAGGTAGAAGCTGTTGCCATGAGGGCCTTTACTCAGCTGCAATTAGTTTTGTTTTGTGGGCCTTGAACTGTCAGGAGGAAAGGACTATTTTGCCTACTTTATTCCAGCTTCATGGAGGTTACTTGTAGGTATCCCTATTGACCTACAAGAACATAACCGAACTTCTTGCTAGCATTGTCATTCTCTTGCAACACTACTTAAAGATAGACCTCACTCATTACTTCATGTTTCATCCTGTGTCCCTCCCCTATGCCTGAGAACTGTCAACCGGGCTAGTTCTAGAGACAGGTCTATGACTTTAGAAGATCCTACACCTTTCTGAGGAACAGCCCAGATGACAGATCATAGTACTAGACCGCCTCCATGCATATGACCCTCAGATGGCTTGACAAGTGATCAAACATGCCATTCTAGTGACCCACTGTACTTCACTCTTCTGTTCCACTCCACATAAAAGGTAAACACTGTGGGAAGGAAACAAAGTGAAGAGAATTCACGAATTGCTTTTCTTAACTTGTTAACTGCATTAAAATTGTAATGTGAGCACCAGGCACCAGTCTCATTACTTCAATTGATTATGGCTCAGCAATCAGCAATCTTTATTCCCAAAAGTTATATCAAGGACTAGGCACTCTGGGAGTGTCTATAAATTGGCTCAGAATCAACCAGCACATTTCTACAAATTAAAATAACCTTTATTTGACAAGGGGTGTCTTGATTTCAAGACTTGATTTCATTGAGGGCCGCATTAGGGTTGTGTTTGACCTCAGGGGCCCAAGTGGGCATGGCTAGGGTGGGCGTGGCTAGATTGACATCCTGCAGCCTGCATGCAGCCCTCCCGAGCTCTATTTTCATTGGCAGAGGCACTGCCAGCTGGTTCTTTGCTGTTTCCAGGGCAGCCCCATGGGCCAGATCTTAACACCCGGTGGCCCAGATCTGGCCCATGGGCCTTGAGTTTGACGGGGGCAGGTTTCAAAACCCGTCGCTACCAGTTCGCTTGTGGACACTCACACACTCGCATGCTCACACACGCAACACTTCTGTGAATCCGCAGAAGCTTCTGCACATGCACAGAAGCGTCCAGGTGGGTGAGCGAATGCTCCCGCCGCCACTGCTACCGGTTTGCCTGATCTGGGGTGAACTGGTAGCAACCCACCACTGCCCCTGGTGTAGAGTTTCCTGCTTGAGCAGGGGATTGGACTAGAAGACCTCCAAGGTCCCTTCCAACACTGTTATTCACCTTCACCATGAAATGATATTCACTCTCTCAAAATATAAGAATTAGTTTTGCTATTTTATTGTAACTGATTTGATTTACTGCCTCAAATAAACACTACCTATACAGGTTCTTGTTTAATGACCACACTTTGAATGAAGGGCCTTTCATCTGTGCTAAGCCAGGGCAACCCCTCATTTCCACCTTAAAAATGTCCCTGAACGCTTCCCTTTAAATGGCACTCGAGGCTAGTGGTTTAATTGATGCTAATCTGGGAAGAAATTTCACTGAGAAGAATGAGAGTTCCTAAGCATCTCCTAACATTGGACTACTGAGTTGTGAAGGTGGCTTTAGGAGTATAATTTGGCGGCTCCCTAGGTGGCTCAGTGGTTAAGATGCTGAGCTTGTCGATCAGAAAGGTTGGCGGTTCGAATCCCTAGTATAGGTCTCTAGATGACTTCCAAAGTCCCTTCCAACTCTGTTACTGTTACTTCAAGAGGCTTTGGAATGTACCATGGGAACTGTCCAATATGAAGTGTTAACAGAAGCATTGTAATAATAAATGAACAAACAGAAATAACCAAAGTTAGCATGTTTGTCTGCAGTTACTCCTGTTGTTATTTTCCTCCTTAACTCCCACCAGAGTCACCAGGGCAGTTCTTATGGAATTGACATTAAGTGGAAATTAGCAATCTTATTACAATTTATGACGGAAGATAGGTGTCCTTGGATTGTGCTAAGATGACCCCACTTAACTTCATCATAAGTACCTGTGATAATTACATCAGTATTAAATGCAAAAACAGGAAACATTTTTTGAATGCAGTGCATAGACGATAATCTCCCCGCCTCCTCCCCATCCTGGGCCCACATTCAGAGGCTTTCAAAATTGACAATTCACACACCAATTTTAAATAATGCACTTTCATTTTGCCCTTATTATAAATAATCATTTTTCGACCATTTCTCCTGCAGTCAGCGAGGCATGAGTTGAAATTTGCTCTTACTTAGAGGGAAAATTGACTGCTGAATATAAATTGGAATATCAATTGCCTATCCTGAATAAATACTTCTTCAATTAAAGTAATTGCCCTTAGTTACATCTTCAAAAGCAACAACTACGTATCAAAGCTGGAACAGTTTGAGCAAACTCTCGTGAGAAAAAAAAGTATAGAAACATGTTTAGATGTTTGGATGGGCAGATACCCAGGCCCAGCTTGAATTACTGGAAAGTTAAATTGTGCTAAAAATAGGTACAGAGCACTTATTTTGAAAAATGAAATCTCACTGCTCAGAAAAGTATTATTGCTGCTCTTCGTATTTTCTATTCCAAATAATATATTCAGTTTACAAATTCTATAACAGAGCTGGTACTGGTGTCTTTGTATTTGCCAATTTCCCTAAGTTTAATTATTTAATATTCTATCATTATCATCCTCATCCTCATCATCGAGATGGCATGTTACAATGCTTCAGTTTGTAGCATCACCGTATTTACTAGAGTGCTCTAATCCCAAGGATATTCTTAAATTAAAAATGGTTAATGGCTGTTATCCATCAGTGTAGCTGTATGAAAGCGTATCTACCTGTGAAGAAAAAATGGAAATAATAAGCTGCGAAGATATCAAAGTAGAATGAATGATAGATATTTTGCAATTAGTCACGCCCACCAGAATAATTGTTTTGTGAAAATCACGCCATACTCTATGACAGGCATTTTGTGAGAATGCCACTAATAAACTGTCAAAATTCCAAATATGGCCATCATCCCAAAGAGAACTTGAAGATAGTTCTAGTTGATCAGATTTAAGTCCCTCTAGACCTAAGGCATGTGTGCCAGAGGTGGCACGCAGAGCCCTCTCTGTGGGTACATGAGTCATCGCCCCAGTTCAGCTCTGCCGCTGAATGCATGGGGGGCGGGGGTGGGGTGCATGTGGTGGGGCTGTGCAGACATGCATGGAGGGTGGGGCGCATGTTGGGGCCATGCATGGGGGAACTTGCATGTGTGGTGGGCGGCGTGCATGTGCAGGGCTACACGCGCATTGCATTTTGGGGTCGCACGCTTTGGGCACTCGGTCCGGAAAAGATTAGCCATCAGTGATCTAGACAGTATTCTGTCTAACACAGTGACCTACCAGATACATGTAAAAAGTCCACAAATAGGAATTTGAGGCAGCAATGTTTCTGTGGAGTATGTAATGACAAACTGCTCTTGTGCTTGGAGGCAGCACCTAGCCTTCAAGATTAGGAGTCATTGATAGAACAGACCTCTAGGAATTGGTCTAGTCCATTTTGAAGTCACCTAAGATAGAAGACCACAACTTGTGGCATCATATTTCACAGATTGTATACGCACTGGATAAATAAATGTTGCTTCTTGTATTACTAATCAGCCAGTACTTCTATATTATGAGAAATGAATTAAAAAAAACCCTCTCTTCAACCTTAATTTAGCATGCATAATGCTATTAATCTCTCTCTCTCTCTCTCTCTCTCTCTCTCTATCTATCTATCTATCTATCTATATCTATATCTATATCTATATCTATATCTATATCTATATCTATATCTATATCTATATCTATATCTATCTATCTATCTATCTATCTATCTATCTATCTATCTATCTATCTATTCTTTTAAGCTAAACAGCCTCAACCACTGAATCCTGTCCTCATACAGAAAGTATTCCACATACCCAGTCATCTTGGTTACCTTTTGTTCATGTTTTCCAGGTCCACAATATCTTGCTTGAGTCATGGAAACTAGAATGGTGGAGAATATTCTAGATGTGGCCACACCCTAAAATTGTAAAGTGGAGTTATAATAAGGACTGACTTATGGTATATTTGTTTTCTAATTATCATTTGTATAATATTTATGGTCATTATTTATGGTCACTCTACACTATACAGATGATTTCTTTGAACTATCTACACCAAAAGCTCTTCCTTGATTGGCAGTTAAAGTGACTACCTGTCACTACCATTTTATAAACTATGCATTCCAATATGCAACTTTTTACACTTCCTCAGGCAGTCAATTTTTAGTTGTTATGGAAAGCATCAAATTATTGGTTATTTATTATTGATTATTTATATTGTAGAGATATCAACCTATGAGTTTATGGCATAACAAAATTACTTGGCTCCCAAAAATAACTTCCCCTTGCAGCAGCCAATGTACTTGCCTGCAGAGAGCCTCATTTCTTATTCAGTCTGGCAATAAAATACTTTGAGCTGGCCCTGCATCAAATTGATCAATATGACAATGATATGTTGCATTACCAGATAAGAGATAATAGAGAAAAGTTCACAATTCCAAATCTATGTTGTTGTGCCCCATCGGCTGGCAGCAGAGCTAGCGGCAGAGTCAGATAAGGAGGAGGGAGAGGGGGAACCTGGGCCAGCTTCGGAGCCTTTGGAAGGCTCTGATAAGGAAACAGAATCAGAGACAGAGGCAAAGCTGGGGCCTTCCATCCTGCCCCAGGTGGAGAGGCATCTGTCTTCAGGGCCTGAGCTGAGTGAGGGAGAGGAACAGATGGGGCCCATCCTAGATATGTGTATGCATAGAGAGGAAAGGAGAGGAGGGAAAGGGAAAGCAATAAGCTGGCTCTCAGGGAAAAGCAGATGTGAACGCTAGCCAGCCCCTTCCTGACTGGGAAATAAATAGTAGGGGAATTGGAGTGGCTGGTTGTCACAGATAACCATTCACTATTAGGATGTAGCAAGCAATTTGGATTTCTTGGCCTGGTCTGTTGGGACTAATTTCATTTGATTTTTGTTTGTCCACGTGAATAAATGACTGTTCCTACTCTATTTGAAAAGGGGTTTGTTTTTACTCGCAAGTAAGTGGCTTATCATTACTTGCTAAGGCTGGGTCAGAACATATGTATAGGAAGATGTCCTATCTTTCCTCAGATTAATGCCTCAAATCAGAAAAGATCTTCCTATCAGGGCTCTACCTTCAGTTATATTCCTATGGCAGGGTTGTTGTAAACGAAAAATCAGAATATATCCAGAAACTCACTCCCAAATATGAAAGCTTGATAATGCAGCTAATGAGGCACATCACTTGGATAACGTTTGCAAATGGCATGCAACTTGTCAGTTTATTTTTCATCTTTTCTCCTTGAATCTATTAGTTAAAAGTCGAGCTGATTACCCTTCAGGATTATAATTAAATTATAAGATAGCCAATCTATCCATGATACTTTATATGTTTCAATAAGGTGACACACTTCTTCGGAGCTGAAGAATTCTTACAAATATGCAGCAGATAGAACTTTATATTCTGGTCTCCAACATATTGCTTGAATTATGTTCCCATAGACAAGTTTTGACTCATAGAGGGATAAGGAATACTTACATAACTTTAAAATAAATACACTAGCACAAGAATGTTTGATTAATCTGCTCTTCATTAATTTGCATGGAAATCAGCAACATCAGACCCAGCTGCATTTTCTTGAATTGAGAGTTGTGACAACATTTAATTATCCTCTTACAAATGCTCCTTGTTTGTTTATATTTACCCACCTACTTTAGGCCAAGCATGATAATTGCTCTACATATGTGCAGTCCTTGGAGAATGTGCAACTTGATGAAAAGAGTTTGCCAGGCTAAAGCCAAGATTAATAGTTATTGAGTGGAAGTTGAAAGTTTGACCAACTTCACAATATAAAACAACCATCTGACTTTATGGATGGCTCTCTATTATGATAGAGATACAGAAAGTTGGGAATGGTCCCATCTTCACAACCAATGGAGAATGTTCAGAATGAAACTATAGACAGATAAAACTGAGTTTTGATGGCTCCGTGTCACTGAAACCCCAGAAGAATTCAAACTGTAGAATTTGTGTGCTGAGTAATTTTTACAAGAGGAATTTATTATTTTAAATCTCATGTCCATCTGATTTACTTCTCAACACTTCTGGATAACTAATAGTTCAAAATCTAGAATTTAATAATCAAAAGTTTTAAAATTTTCTCTGGGAGTAGAAAATTCTTTTGATTCACCTCCAACTAGAATTCCTGCTTTGCTTTCTCTCACTTAAAAGATTAACAATTAATTTATCTCTATTTGGAACCAGCTTTTTCTGTAGTTTATGACAGCTGTCCCAAATTTGAAGTTCATTAGATTTGTGGACTACATTTCCCAGAGTTTCCCGTCAGTAGAAGCAATTGAGAGTAGTGATCCAGTACATTTGAAAGGAAACAGATTGGGAAAGGCTGCTTTATGCACTATGGACAGATACATACATAATAATCATACATATTTAATTATATATTTAATTAATGTATATATGTGTGTATGTATCAGATTGGATATAAATAATTTAGTTTTCTGAATCAAATTGTTAAATAAATGTTGGACTGGATCAGGAAAAAAAACACCCTTTCTAAAGATGTATGTGTGCAAAAGATGATTGAATTATTGGCTTGATTTATAAGCTAATTCAATCTGTCTGAACCAATTATATGCTTAAGAAAGTCAACTAATTTTGGAGATTCCTGCACACTCCTTTTGAATCAGATGTCTTAGTAACTATCATCAAGCTATTACAGCAAAAGCAAAAGAGAGACTTGTGGCTCCTTAAATATACACAAAAAATTATTCCTCAAGTGGATAAACTTGATAGAACTTGATAGCTCTGAATTTTTTCCACTTTCTAAGTCAGGGGTGTCTAATTCAAGGCCTGCAGATTGTATCTGGCCCATGGGATGCTTAGATCTGGCCTGCAGTGTGGCCCTGGAAACAGCGAAGGCTGGCCTTGGTGCCTCTGAAGAAGAAAGGAGAATGAAGAGGGAAGGAAAAAGAGGAAGGAAGGAAGGAAGGAAGGAAGGAAGGAAGGAAGGAAGGAAGGAAGGAAGGAGACAATGGATCCCCCAGCCCTGCCTGGACCACCACAGGTGCCCCCAACATGAGTGACATTGAGCTGGCCATGCTGACTCCAGCCATGCCCACCCGACCCCCACAAGGTCAAACACAACCATATGCGGCCCTCAATGAATTCGAGTTTGACACCCTTCTTCTAAGAAGTCTATTAAAAAGAATCCCTGAATTTTACTCATATTTCACCATATAATCAATGCAAACTCAGTTCATTATTTACTTCTACGTATGCCCAATGATAAATTTATTTGATGGAGGTTCCATCAATATGAATTGTAAGGTTATATGGGTCACACAATCCAACTAAAACTGAGTGTGTGTGTGTGTGTGTGTGTGTGTGTGTGTGTGTATTGCTGTTGGGGTTTTAGCAGTATTTAGAAAGAAAGAGGCCTCACATGTTCAGTTTTACAATTTGAGCTCATATTCTAGGCAGATTCATTCCGCATCAAACCTGCTCTGATCCAATCTGCTGTTTCCATTGTTCAACTCTGCAAAACTTCTTTTACTTCTGAATCCAGTGAAGTCTGGAAAGTTCTGAACAACCAAGGTTCAATTTAATCATTCAGAAACATCCAGCTACCCTGAATTAAAAGAAAAATGTTTAATCAGTTGCACTTAAAGTTTGTGACATTAATAAGTCCATATCCATGCTTTATGAAAACCTTACTTCTGAGGCTAATTAAGAATGAGCTTTGTGCTTTGTGCATACACAGGCACTCAAATTATTCTGTTCAGAGCTGCTATGCTTGCTATGAGACCAGCATGGCTCTGCAATGCCTTAAGAGAGAAGGAAGTTTATGAGGAAGACCGAAATTGTTGGATTGAATCGGTAGTTTATACATAAAATGCAATTCTAGCAACCCATATATACAAACTGCCATTTCGTGGAGCAGGCAGCAACGGTTTCTCATATGATGTAGCTCAGAAACATGCACAAATGAAGAGTTTCCATAGCAATGCCCTGTAGAGTGTGGCACTAAGCTCCATATGCCAATCATGTTTATTACTGGCAAGCCAAATGTTGCAAATGCAGGGCTCTAGTCTTGCACAAATGGCAGAAATAATGTTTTGATACAATATCCTACTGAGGCTGTGTCCTAAATCACAGGTGAAATAATATAAAATCAGAGGATATTATACTGCTACCACCGTGAATACCTGCAACAAGTAAATAAAAATGGATGAATTTTGTACCAGTCTACATATGCACATACACACATAGCATGCACAGATCAGTGGTGGGTTGCCCCCAGTTCGGATTGGTTATATAGAACCGGTAGTAAAACCGGTGAGAGGCTCCACCCACTGACCTGGACGTCATCATAAGTGATCTGCGCATGCAAGCGAAGTGAGGGCGTGCGCGGGGACACGATGCGAACCGGTAGTAAAGGTAAGTAGAACTCACCCCTGACACAGATGCATACATTTGCTTAAGCCAGCTCAATGATGTGCTTTAGTTATCATCTGCTCTTTCACAGCTAGATGGCTATATGGTAGACATTACTTCACCAGGACTATAGCAATAAAATCGGTTACTCCCATGGTATGGTTAGAGATTCTACTGAGCATTTGGCAAAATAAAATAATACAAAATGGCTGCTTCCCAATATACCAAGAGGGTAAATTTGGTTTTCCCTTCTTTACTCCCAATTAGTGGCTTGCTTTTTTTTTTTTTTTTTTGGCAGTGCCAGGATGCATGGATTACTATGTTGGGAATAAAAACATTGGATGAGTCCATAAATATTGCCATAGTATGATTTGTTGGATTTTTGTATATTACATATTTGAATCAACCATTGTGGGTTTGTAAACTATGGCTCTTGGCTTGCTGTGATGCAGAACTAGGCCACAATGGCTTTCCCCATAAATTAGGGTTAACAGAAGTATGAATTAGGTAGTGGTGTTTTAGCTACCAAAAGGCACATTCAGCTGTACAATCTAGAAGGCTCTCTGAAGGCTGCCAAATGCAAAATGGAACGAGAGGCCATATTTGCCTCATGGCTTGCAAGTTGCCCATCCCTTGGAAAGTGTGGTATCCAAAC
Source organism: Pantherophis guttatus (assembly GCF_059756535.1). NCBI lineage: Eukaryota > Metazoa > Chordata > Lepidosauria > Squamata > Colubridae > Pantherophis > Pantherophis guttatus. The sequence continues at coordinate 186,190,395 of NC_142065.1, read as the reverse complement.
TCAGGTTTTCACCAAACTTTCCACTTATTCCAAGGCCAAAAAAGTCAAACAAAGTAACACTCTAATACATTCAAGCTATCTATCTGAAAAATACTACAATTAACTCATTTAATTTAGAGAAGTAGTTTTATCTTTTGTTTATTATAAGGACAAGATCCTTACATATATTCTGAGGAATGTCTACCCTGTTTTCCCCAAAATAAGACATCCCCTGATAATAAGCCCAATCGGGCTTTTGAGCGCTTGGCAATAAGGCCAAGTGCTTATTTCAGAGTTCAAAAAAATATAAGGCAGGGTCTTATTTTCAGGGAAACAAGGTATATCTCTTTTGTAATACATATCGAATTATAATGAGGAGTAACTCTTTTTAAGATCCTGTGAAGGAGAAAAGTTTATCCAGAGTGATTTTGAAACTGTGTCACATGTAAACTGATCCTTCAAGATCCTTATCTGCAAATGATGGGATATTTTTCCATTGTACGTCATAAGGATAAAAGCAGTCTAAAGTCTCAAGTTACCCATTGGCATAGGATAAAACCTATAAAGTTGAGGAAAGAGTTTATTGGGTCATAAAAAATAAACAAGACTGCCATTCCCTGCTACAGTAGTTAGAGCAGCAAAATACTTTTAAATGAAAACTGATAGACAGTTTAAAATCTATCTAATATACTTTAGTTCTTTTAACATACTGTAAGTACTACTTGCTATCAGGTATTGGTGCATTATGTATCATCCACACTCACATTATATATATTAAAAAGCATTTCAACTAAATTCAGTTTGCTTTAACTCTGGAAGGTGTATAAATTAACTTTATTTAATTTTAATTAAATGTAAATATAAGTGAAATAGAAAAAACACCATGAAGCTACATATTTATTGTCATGTTTCACTCCTAAGAACTGTTATGGTTCGGCAAACAGGCTAATAGTTGGTCTACAAAGACTGAATCAGAAGGTCAGAAATGTAATTGGGCCAGTGTTACCATATGCATATGTTATTGATCATAATGGCATCAAAATGACAAAATGTACATTGTGACATCACATTGCAAACTCCACCCTTTCATATTTACATGAGAATGGTATACATAATGGTATGAAATGTTTGTGTTGCCTACCTTTTATCACTCCCTCCAGCCCATGGCTACAAGCTTTCCACATCCTCAAAGGACAATCTGAATTCCATTCATTAGAATTTATAAGAATGGAGTAAAATTAGGCTCATAAACTAAATTTGACCCGTACCCAGAAATGATGAGATTGTAACCATGAATCAATAAGACAGGTCTGGTGCAGACCTAAGGAAGATAAGGCATGATCCAGAGGGCATCCATGGGCTGTATTAGCTATCCTATTACAATCTTCAATTCAACATTCATTTGATAATTCAGCTGCAGACCTAAAGCATTATTCAGTCTTGCCAGTGAATTATGATTGGCCTTCAGAATAAAATTAATTCTCCCTGTATTGACAGGTGAGAATTAATTTTGCCTTACAAAGGAAAGAGACAAGGTGTAGCTGTATGGATAGCCACCAGTACTCTCTGTGACAATTAATTTTTTGCTTTAAGAGTTCAGAATTATAATGAGAGGGTGTTGGGGTTTTTTTTTTTTTTTTTGTTCCTTCTGTTCAATCGTGTCCATTTCTTGGAGTCTGTCTGGACAAGTTCCTGCAGTTTTCTTGGCAAAATTTTCAGAAGTCGTTTGTCATTGCCTGTTTCCTGGGGCTGAGAGTGAGAGTGACTGACCCAAGGTCATCCAGCTAGCTTTGTACCTAAGGCAGGACTAGAATTCACAGTCTCCCAGTTTCTATCTTGGTGCTTTAAACACTACATCCAACTGGCTGTCTATAATGAAAATAATCACGCGTAAATTTTGTACATTTAATATGAAGTGTGATAACATCTTATACCACAATGATTTACAGTAAAACAGATGCACTTACAAAACATTGCTTCGAGGGCAATAGGTTGAAATTTTGCTTGATGGGGATTAACCCTAATCTTAATAGGAATGCATATTTAGATTTCATGCTTGGTTAATTTGTAGGCAGTGAAGAGCAATTGGTGTTAACCAGCCTGCTGGTATATTGCCTACAGTGCTACTAACTTGTTAATCAAGAGTTAAAAATAGATCACAGTAAGTGAAGTGAACTGGCTAGCTAGATCCATTTCTTTTTGCTTTTAATACAAAATGGCACAGAATGCTGCAGATGGTCTCAGTTTGATTAAACAGGAATAATTTCATGCAGATATGGAAAGAGAGATAGAAACACAGAACACATGTATTTTATTTATTTATACTTCTCTGCTGCTCCAGGCCAACAGAATTATAGCTAAAACTGATTCTGGAGATAATCTTGCCTGCCCCCCTCCCCCGTTTCACATAATGAGAAGGTTGATAACCTCAGTTCTATGCTTGCATAGACCCCCACAGAAGCCTTCAAGTGTGGGTCTCAAAAGCTTTTAAGAGTTGTTATCAAATTGTAATTTCAGTTAACAGGAAAATATTACTTGCACAGCAGGAAAGCAAGCATCTTTGCTACAGTATATTTAATCCAGTATAAATGAAATCAATCACTTTAAAGGTTTTGTCCCAGCCTCATCTACCATTTTGAGGGAAAGTGGAAAAGATATGTGCAGCATTCAGTTCAGAAAAAACGTTTGCACCATAAATAATCATACTCTTGCAGAAAAGTGAATTTGTCCTGGAAAATTTCAGCAGGAGATTGGCAATTCTTCATAAATTAGCCTGTAGAATTTGAGACTCACCAATTCAGAGAAATAACTACAGCCCATCATTGGTGGCATTGGTGGCCGATCATTTGTTTTTGTGGTCTCAGGCAAATATCAAGAGTGAAGTTTGCTGGATTTTATGGATGACATATTGGGACTTATTGATAGTTGAAAAACAGGGATTCAAGATAAAGAGAAGAGAACAATTAGTAAGTGAAGGATTTTGACTTCCGGTTGGTGACCCGCGGCGATATGGCGTTGAGTGAGTAACTGCTGCTCCTCAATACCATCAGTCACCGTGTTTTGGGGACCCCCTGAGGGGCGTGGAGCCCGGAGAGCCCCACGGACGAGAGAGCGAGCCGGGTGAGCGTGAAAGCGGGCGCAAAACGCTGATCGCAAGACCGGGCGGCTCTGTCTAACCCAGCACGCGTGAGTCGGCCAAACTAATGGCTGACGCGAAGCTGTGATAACCAGCAACCAGATGGAAGCAAGGGAGATCGGATGCTGCAGTGTGGATCGATACACACCTTTCCTGCATTGAGGAGAGAGGACATCAGGAAAGGGGTCGGCGAAATCGGGCGGGAGAGTCTTGCAGATGAGAGAAGCGGCGATTGAAAGCTTCCTGTGTATTCTGGCAGAGAGAGAGCCCGACAAGCCGGCATCGAAATAAGAAAGAAAATTGTACTGACAGTGTGCGTGCCAGAGAGGATCGGTGAGAAAATTTAAGACCAGCACTTATTTCCTTTTTTTACTGTGAATACAAGTAGACCCAGCGGAGGCTGAAATTGGGTGGATCGAGTTTGGCTTTCTTTTTTGCACTGAACAGGAAGCTCAGCCATTAGAGTGACTTGACGGAGGAATAGCCTGCCTAGTGGTGGACAGTTTGGCAGCAAGAATATGATAGAGTGCTGAACCTGGAGGACTTATAGAAGATCAGAGACTGGGCAAAAAAGACTATATCCCAAAAAGGAATAATAAGTGTGTGTGTGTGTGTGTATATATATATATATATATATATATATATATATATATATATATATATATATATATATATATATATATATATATATATATATATAAATTAAATTAACAACAACACTTGAACCTTTAGATAATTTGTCTTCAGTATCCTGATTATTAGATCTGTATATACCTTGATAAATTGACTTCCTTTTTTTTTTGACTAGATAATATAATACACTCTTAAGTTTTGATATTTTAAATCTTTCTATATATATATTTAACTGTTTAGCATTTATAGTATTTACCAGTATTTTTATAGTATCTAAAATTATAATTATACAATTATAATCGTATTTAAAATTAAGTATTCAAAATTTCTATTTATAGTATTTATAGTATTTTAAGTATTTAAAAAGTATAATATTGAGTCAAATTAATTGCTTTATTGATATATTGATTGTGAACTGCTGATTAATTGATATTTTGATTTGTATAGTATTGAACTGTCTAACTTATATTTACCAAGCCAATTTAACATCAAATATATTTAAATAACATTCTGAGTATAAGATATTGTGAGGAAGAGATTAGAATCATCGTATAGATATTGATATTGATTGCCCACCAGAAAACTAGCTATACTTGTTTACAAATTTAGAAGGAAAAATTAGATATAGTAATATAGATATATAAATATATATTTATATATATATATAAAAAAAAAGATAATAGAGGCGCTAAGTGGCGAATGAGAATTTGGAGTAACATCGACAGGATAATTAAAGAGCAAAAGAAAATCTTAAAAGAAATGACAAGCATGGCATCCACTGTGGGGAAAACAGGAAAAAAGACTCCCTCTAACCCCACTATAGCGACAACCTCTCCGGCGAGGAGAGGAGAAGACAGAAGAAGAAGGAGAAGCCAAAGAGAAGAAAGCGAAACCAGTAAGGGCCGTAAGAAATAAACAAGAACCAGTAATCAGATAGGGGTTTAGAGATGAATGGCTTGAAGTTAATATCTGTAAATGTCAATGGACTAAATGATTACAAAAAGAGGAAAAGAATATTAACAAAACTAGGTAAACAAAATGTTGATATAATGTGTTTACAAGAGGTGCACATAAAAAAAGAAGAAAGTAAATGTTTAGAATATAAAAAATTTGGTCAAACATTTGATTCGCTGGCAGAGAAAAAGAAGAGGGGGGTGGCTATCTACGTAAAAAAAGGAATTGAAGCAGAATTGAAATTTAAAGATACAAAGGGTAGGATCCTTATGATTGAAGTTAAGAGAGGGAATTCCAAGGTATTATTAGTGGGCATTTATGCCCCGAATAAAAAACAGGGAGAATTCTTTAAGAAACTGCATGAACAATTAGTGAAAATGGCATATACTGAAATTTGTATGATAGGGGATTTTAACGGCATTGTAGATCCGGAGAAGGACCATAAGAGCAATAAAGTTAAAAAAAATAAAAGGACAAACTTACCGAGAGCATTTTTTGAGTTAGTCGATGAATTAGATCTAATTGATATTTGGCGTACCCTGCACCCAAATGACAGGCAATATACCTTCTTTTCAAATGCACAAAAGTCGTGGTCCAGAATTGACATGGCATGGGCCAGTAGAAATTTGGGGTTGGAAATTGAAACTGCAGTAATTAACCCAAACGATTGGGCAGATCATAATCCATTAGAAATCAGATGGAAGTCTCTCCAGAGAAAATACCAACGGAGGTGGAGGTTTAATGCCAAATTACTGGGCGACAAAGACTGTATACAAAAATTCAAAGAAGAAATAAATTTCTTTTTCAAGGAAAATGAAAACAAAGGCACATCCCGCGCAATAGTTTGGGACACAATGAAGGCCTATCTGAGAGGAGTCGTGATTTCATATATTGCACATAAAAATAAAGAAGAAAGGAAGACCCTGGAAGAGTACTTAAATCATATAGGAGAATCAGAAAGAAAACTCCAAGATAATCCAGAAGATGAAGCAGCCAAAGAAAATTGGATGATGTGGAAGCATAAAGTAAACATCATGGAGCAAGAAGAGTTGGCACAAAGAATGAAAAGAACGAAACAATATCTTTTTGAGAATACCAACAAATCGGGGAGGTGGTTGGCCTATAAATTAAAAAAGGAAAATGAAAGGGGAATAATTCATACTTTAGTAGACTCTAAGGGCAAATTATTGATTAACGAGGAAGAAAAACGGGATAGGGTGAGAGAATATTACGAATCCCTATATAAAGAAGAGGAGATATTGGATGACAAAATAGAACAATACTTGATAAAAGCAGAGCTCCCACAAATAACTGATGATGAGAAAGAAATGCTTAACAGAAAGATCACAATTGAAGAATTAAAAATAGCCCTTTCCAAATTGAAAAATAATAAAGCGCCAGGACCTGACGGATTTCCAGGGGAAATATATAAAAAATTAGAAGAAATACTCCAACCGAAATTAGTAGAAATTTTTAATGATGCACTGTTAGACCACAAAATTCCAGAGTCATGGAAAGAGGCGCATGTCACACTTGTGCCGAAAGAAGGTGCCGACCCAAAACAAATTCAAAATTACAGACCAATCTCGCTCCTAAATACGGACTACAAATTATTCATGGGCATAATGGCAGAAAGAATGAAAAAGATTTTAAATAATTGGATATATAAAGACCAGAATGGATTCTTACCGGGGAGACAAATTAGGGATAATATGAGAATTGTACTAGACACGCTAGAGTATGATGAGGAACACCCTGGAAAACAGATGGCTCTGATTTTTGTCGATGCTCAAAAGGCATTTGACAATCTAAATTGGAAATTCATGATTAAACAAATTGAGATGATGAAATTTGGAACAAATTTTGAAATGATGATTAAATCCATTTATAATAACCAAAAGGCGAGTATCTTGGTGAATGGGGATAGGACTAAAACATTCCAAATTAGTAAGGGAGTAAGGCAAGGTTGTCCCCTATCCCCTTTATTGTTCATTCTGGCCCTAGAAGTTCTTCTAAGGAAAATTAGATTTAACGATGAAATAAAAGGATTGCAGATCAGGAAGGAGACTTACAAGACGCAAGCATTTGCGGATGATGTAGCCCTAATCCTTGAAGACCCTATAGAGTCGGGACCTAAAGTATTGGAGGAATTAAGTAAATATGGAGAGGTGGCAGGCTTCATACTGAACAAAACCAAAACCAAAGTATTGATCAAGAACACAACTGAGAGCCAGAAAAACGAGATAGAAGAAGTACTAGGATTACAGGTTGCCAAAAAAATTAAATACCTAGGAATTTGGATTACATCAAGATGTTCGACCTTGAAAGATGATAATTATATTCCCCTAATCAGGAAAATAAAACAAGACCTAGATTGCTGGAAAAAAATAAGACTATCACTTTTGGGCAAGATAGCCACAATTAAGATGAACATCCTCCCCAGAATATTATTTCTATTTCAAAATATACCCATAAATTTAGATAAAAAATTCTTCTTAGAACTAGACAAAATTATTAGAGAATTCATATGGGAGGGGAAAAAACCAAGATTTTCCATTAAAATTTTAAGGGGCAAAAGAGACATAGGTGGATTTGGACTCCCGGACTGGGAAACATACTACAGGTCAGCCAAGCTAGTATGGATAAAAGATTGGATCACCCTGGAAAATAAGAGAATTCTTACCTTAGAAGGCCATGACCTGCAAAAAGGCTGGCACGCCCACATCTGGGAAACGGAGAAGAAAAGGAAGACACATTTTCATAGACACAAAATTAGAGATTCCCTGATACAAACATGGACCCAGATTAGGCAAAAATATTACAAAAAAATCCCAAATTGGCTCTCAACGATGGAGGCCCTGACCCACCCAAATAGGTGGGAGAGGGAGAAAATGGGCAGATATAAAGATATCCTAGACGAAAGAGGGTGGCTTAAACCAAATGATATTTTACGAGAGCAAGGAATAACTTTAGATTGGTGGACTTATGCACAAGTAAAATCCAGATATCAGAAAGACAAAGAACAATATGGTTTAGAACTGGGATCAAACGGACTGGATAAAGTCTTGATGGGAACAAACAAAAAGATTCTGGCAAAATTATACAATTATATATTAAACGATGACAAGTTCGAAGATGTCACGAAGAATCAAATAATTGCATGGGAGGAAAATATAGGGCGCAATATAAATTTTGGAGAATGGGAGGAGGCATGGAACAGAAATCTTAAATTGACTAGAGCGGTGACATATAAGGAAAACCATTACAAAATGTTTCATAGATGGTACTTAGCCCCGGCCAGACTAGCGAAGATATATCCCAATATACATCCCAATTGTTGGAAATGTGGCCACGGTCAAGGCACCTTCTTTCACATGTGGTGGACATGCCCGGAAGCAAAAGGATACTGGAATAAAATTAGGAGATGGTTATATGAAATAACTGATGAAGATATTGCATTAACACCAGAGATTTTCCTCCTGGGAATAATAAAGAAGCCATATAGAAAGGAAATGATGCATTTAATGATCCATATAATTACAGCCGCTAGATTGGCATACGCACAGTATTGGAAAGAGAAAATTCAACCACCAGAAGAGCTTACAATTAAGAAAATACTCGAGTGCGCAGAGATGTCTAAATTAACCTATGAATTAAATGATGAAAAGTCAGTTTACTATATGGTGTGGGAAAGGTGGTACAAGTGGTTGCATGATAGAATGAAAGAAAGATCTAAAGGTGTATTAAATAATGGTTAAAAGTGAGTTAAAATGTCACCAAGTATTATCTATGGAAATAGTTAAAACACTGCACATCCGATACAAATTGAAAAGCTATATTATGTATATGTTGTTTCATGTTATTGTTTGAATGTTTGTTTGTTTTTTCTTCTTATTTCTCTTTTGTTTTTGTCCTTTGTTTTTTGTTTGTTTGTTTTTAAAGAAAACCTCAATAAAGTTTAATTAAAAAAAAAAAAGTAAGTGAAGGATTTGTTTGTGACTGGTTTAATTATTATAGAATTTTTGAAAGATTTAAACTTGATTAAAAAAAAGTTTACTTTCACAGGAACTACATCTGACCTGGATGTCAATTTATGTTCTGGAGATGATCACTTTATTGCTAAAGTATATAAAATGTTACCCAAGATGAATCTGGAAGGCGAATATGTCAAAGATTTTATGGTAAAATTGGCAAAAAAACCTTTGGGTATAACATAATCAGTGATGGGCTTCAGCCAGTTCGCACCACTTCGGGAGAACCGGTTGTTAACTTTCTGAGCAGTTTGGTGAACTGGTTGTTGGAAGAAATCATTAGGGCAGAGAACCGGTTGTTAAATTATTTGAATCCCACCACTGAACATAATGCTAGATAAATGGGAGAATGTATGGATTAATAGAGTAAAATGTACATTGAATTAGAGCTTGGAAGAAGATTTCTATAAAATGATGTTTCATTGGTAAAGACAGACTAGTGAAAAGGTGTAAAGGGACTTCTAAAATGTCTTGAAAATATGTGAAAACAGTCTGGATAAACATAATAATGATAACACAGAAAATATTTAAGATAGAAATATTACTAAAACCTGAATCTTTTCTTTTAGGTATTATTTTCCACTTGAAAAATAATTTGGGGTGCAATTTCTTCACATGGTGAGTGTGACTGCTGTGAGGATTGTACTTGCCAAGCACTGGAAAAGAAAAGAGATGTCAATTGTTGAAGAATGGATTTTAAAATTGACTGAATTAGCAGAGATGGTGAAATTAACTGCTTTGATCAGACATAATAGACTAGACAGTTTTATAAGAGACTGGAAGCTGTTTGTGGACTTTCTGTGTGTTAAATACAATAACAGATGGTTATTAGATGGATTTGAAGATTAGTGTAATGTTTAGTTTAACCTGTTGAGTGTTTTATATATACAGTAATAGTAAACAGTAAACAGTAAACACACACACACACGTATGTGTGTGTATATATATGTGTGTGTATATGTGTGTGTGTATATATGTGTGTACATATGTATGTGTGTATGTTTACACACACATATACATGCACATACCAGTGGTGGGTTGCCCCCGGTTCGCACCAGTTCTATAGAAGTAGTAAAACCAGCAGGAGGCTCCGCCCACCAACCCGGACGTCATCAAAATGCTTCTGCACATGCGCAGAAGCTTCTGCACATGCGCGCAGTCCCGTTGCGAACCAGTAGTAAAGGTAAGTAGAACTCACCCCTGACACATACATACACACGGTATATATATTTACTTTTACTTTTTGCAAATATATAACTGTACTTGTAAAAGGGGAGGATAATTTATTGTTTGTTTGTTTTTTCAGCATCTAGCCCGGGTGGATTCTATATGTTTAATGTTAAGTTATTTTATTTTATTTGATATTTGGGTCATCTTTTCTCCTTTTTTGTACACCAATCTTCTTTCTTTTTTGTTGTTAGTGCTGGGTGTATGTTTTTTGTTTGTTTGTTTTTCTGTTTTATATTTTATCCTTTATGATAAAAACAAAATAAATATGTTTAAACAAGAGTGAAGTTTATTGGCATTGTACTGAGTATCTCCAATGTACAATCAGTCGGTGGACTACATTTAGCTGGTAAGGAGAAATGGTGATTATATCTGCATTAAAGAAATGAAAAACTATAATCTTTTGGGGAATTATTTATAAAATACGCTCTGCTAGTTTAATAACCTGCATCTGTCTGTGTATGGATGTCTGCAAAACTACAATAAATTAAAATTTAAAATCAGCTGTCTGAAGTATAGCATTTCCACTGCATCCTTGCACAATTTGTGGCCTACCAAGCTTAATAGTGTGTTGTCTCAAGGTTAAGAAAGATAACGTGTTGGATCTTCCCTTTAGTGTTCAGTGGCTTTATAATCTTGCCCAGGGGTTTTCAAACTTTTTCAGACAAAAGAATTTATTAGTTAAAATTAAAAATAAAAATCTCAGAACCTTGATCAAGAGGCTGTCTTCAAGTAAACTTTTAAAAATTTATTTAATGATAATAGTCTCCAATGGAACACAACAAGCTCTTGTGAAACACTATGTTTTTATGGAACACAGTTTAAAAACCCATGACCTAGCTTACAGGTCATGATTTTTATACATTGATTTTTTTCAATGTATAAGTGATAAATGATCATGAATTTTTAATTTTTTTTACTCCTGCATGATTTCTATTTTCAGAGGTGAAACCCTACATATATTTATAAATTGTAACTCAAGAGCCATTGATGTCATTGTATCAGGAACTACATGGAAATATTTGGGAGAAGACTATTAAGTGCATAAACATAAGGTAAAGGTTCCCCTCGCACATATGTGCTAGTCATTTCTGACTCTAGGGGGCGGTGTTAATCTCTGTTTCAAAGCCAAAGAGCCAGCGCTGTCCAAAGACGTCTCCATGGTCATGTGGCCGGCATGACTAAATGCCAAAGGCACACAGAACGCTGTTACCTTCCCACTAAATGTGGTCCCTATTTTTCTACTTGCATTTTTTACATGCTTTCGAACTGCTAGGTTGGCAGAAGCTGGAACAAGTAACGGGAGCTCACCCCATCACACGGCACTAAGGATTTGAACTGCTGAACTGCCGACCTTTCGATCAACAAGCTCAGCATTTAGCCACTGAGCCACCATGTCCCTTAAACATAAACATATTTACTGTTTAAACCAATCCTCTCTTATGTTGGCTTGATTATAAACCAGTTTAAGAAAATCCTGCCAAAAGTGAGACATTTTAACAACAGTGTGCAAGGTTTTCAGTCTGAGTATCCTTCCAGAGAACAACCTCCTTGCTTCTATGCCTTCCCACTTTTTATTCTATTTTATGCAAAGTGATAAAATACAGCATCACTGGATTTAAATATGCACACAAGCATACACATAAGGAAAAGTTTACCTTGCTCAATACCTTGCTCAATAGTGGTGACTGTGAAAGGGATATTGGAGTCCTACTGGACAACCATTTAAATATGAGCCAGCAGTGTGTAGCAGCTGCCAAAAAAGCCAACACAGTTCTAGGCTGCATAAACAGAGGGATAGAATCAAGATCATGTAAAGTGTTAAAACTACTTTATAATGCCTTGGTAAGGCCACACTTAGAATACTACATCCAATTTTGGTTGCCACGATGTAAAAAAGATGTTGAGACTCTAGAACGAGTGCAGAGAAGAGCAACAAAAATGATTAGGGGACTTGAGGATAAAACATATAAAGAATGGTTGCTGGAACTGGATATGTCTAGTCTTATGAAAAGAAGGGCTAGGGGTGACATGATAGCAGTGTTCCAATATCTCAGGGGCTGCCACAAAGAAGAGGGAGTCAAACTATTTTCCAAAGCACCTGAGGGTAGAACAAGAAGCAATGGGTGGAAACTAATCAAGGAGAGAAGCTATTTAGAACTAAGGAGAAATTTCCTGACAGTTAGAACAATTAATCAGTGGAACAATTTGCCTCCAGAAATTGTAAATGCTCCAAACTGGAAATTTTAAAGAAGAGATTAGATAACAATTTGTCTGAAGTGGTGTATGGTTTCCTGCCTAAGCCGGGTTTGGACTAGAAGACTTCAATGTCCCTTCCAACTTTGTTAAATTATTAATTATTAATTATAAAAAAATGAAAATCTCAGAGAAAAATAAATTTAAAAAAAATAAAAAAATATAGTATTTTTTAAAAAAATAAGTTTCAAAAGAACAATATTTATTTGCAAAGAAAGTGATTATTGGGAAACTGGGTATCATATCAAAAAGTCTTGGACAGCACTTATAAAATGTGAGCATTAATAAAATCTCCATTTGTTGATTACAAAACTGCTTGGTTTGAAACAAAGTGGAGACTGTTAAGGGACTAATTAATGGAGTGACTGTGTGAACTGCTCTAATATTGGCTATATTGGGACATAACTGGGACATTGGGATTTGGACAGATTACTGAGTAAAATTCTAAATTTATTAAAATAAGGCAAAATGGGACTGCAAAGGGAAATAAATGTTTTACTAAAAGGAATTTTATTGATGCTCCAAGGTACACGGGAAATGATGACAAGGAACCATAGGGAGATAAAAGAATTGATTCATGATGTAGTTGTGAGACCAGAAAATTATGACCAAAAGACATTGAACAACAAACATGAAATTCAGGAAACAGAAAATAAAATAGAAAGAACTGAGGAAAGGACAGGGGAGGGAAAACAACAAATGATACAAAAAGATAAAAAAGAAGAGACAGTCAAAGCTGAAATTGAAATGGTGAATTACACTTCAAGAAATCAAAAGTTAGGAGGGGATACACAGAAAGACACCCCGGAAGTGAGGAAAAGATATTTGAAAGGCGTATTGAAAATTCAAAAGAATGAGGAAGCGGTAGAGACAGAAGAAATACTTAGATCAAACATGAACGAGATAAGAAGATACAAGATCCCATGGGAGAAGTATGGGAGATGGGCCAAGAAGTCAACAAGAGTTGAGATACGAAAATGGGCAAGACATGAGGGATAAATGCAGAATACTGTTTAACATAGGGAGCTATACCATAAAGAATTAGTATAGAAATTAGAAATGGGGAAAATATTACTTTTTTAATCTGGGAAGTATTCTATTAATGGGTAGGAAATAGTAGCAGAAGTTAGAAATCTAGATATGTAAACAAAGATGAAGTAATTTGTGTAATTGAATAATGAATATTGAATAATTAAGATAAGTAAACCCTAAGATTATTTGGAGATTAATGGTTACGAATGTGATATTTACTTGATGTTTATAATACTTGATATTATTATTAATAGATTATAGATAAAATAGAACAGAGATCCTAATCAAATAACACAAAATTCTCAACAGTAAAGATGAAGATGAATAGGTATTGAGAATAATAGCCAACTATTGTGTGTATAAGATTCACTATCTGTATTCAACAGAGACTGTAGAGATTGTACCCAGATGGTATACTGTTATTATGAATATAGAAATGTTATTCATAACCAAGAAAATTGTACAATAAATAATAATAATAATAGAACTGCTTGGATTCACACATATACTACACCAACACATTATGACAACCTAGGGTCTTGGGAGGAACCTGATGCAAATGAAAGCCAACACCAACTAAAGAACTGGCAATTGGGATTTCACATTGCTGTATATAAGAATAATAACTTGATAGGTGGATAGAATTGCCATATCTAGTCTAAATATCTGGTTGACTGTGTGACCAGCAGCAACAACAATCATAATACCAAAAAGACAAAACTGGCCTATAAAAAAGACCAAATGAAGAATGGAAGTGAGACATGGTAAGGCAAAGTATTACATGGCCAGTATATTAAAAAAAAAAAAAAAAAGCAAGCAAAGCAGATAAGAACAAGACTTGGCAATTGTTAAGAGCAGAAAAATTGATAAACAAACAGAGGGACTAATTTTGGCTGCACAAAACTAAGCCTTAAGAACAAATGCATTCAGAGCCAGAACTTGGAAGACAGAAGCAGGCAGCAAATACAAGAAATACCATTTGCCTGCAAGCATGTAGTGGTAGGTAATAGAAAATGAAGAAGCTAAAGTGCCCTGGACTTTGGAATTCAAGCAGTTGTCAGACTTAACAATTGTTGAAAAGAAAGACAAAATAATCTGGATAGTGGATGTTGCAGTACCTATAGACAACAGAATAGATGAGAAAGAACTGAAGAAAATCACAAAATACAAAGACTTGTAAATTGAAGTAGAACAATTGTGGCAAAAGAAAACAAAGATAGTACCAATGGTAATAGGCACCTATTGTAGGGGTGAAATCCAGCAGGTTCTGACAGGTTCTGGAGAACCGGTAGCAGAAATTTTGAGTAGTTCGGAGAACTGGCAAATACCACCTCTGGCTGGCCCCAGAATGGGGAGGGAATGGGGATTTTGCAGTATCCTTCTCATTGGAGTTGGGTGGAAATGGAGATTTTCCAGTACTCTTCCCCTGCCATGCCCACCTAGCCACACCACGCCCACCAAGCCACGTCCACAGAACCACTAGTAAAAAAAATTGGAGTTCACCACTGACCTATTGGGTACAATCACAAAACATCTGGAGCACCACTTGAATACCATTGGCACTGACAAAATCCCCACCAGTTAATTGCAAAAGGCAGCTTTACCTGGAACAACTTTCATCCAGTGATGATTTCTTTAACACCATCAAAGAACAACATCGACTTTTCCCAGGAAGGATTGGATAGGTGGATAAAAATGTCAAATATACTCTAAACATCTGGCTGACTGTGCGACGAAGCAGAATAATAATAATAATGTACTTTGGGAAGTGGAGCAGAAAAACGTATCCTGAGATCTGGGGTTTCGTAGTGGCAGGGGGATTAAAAAAGGGTCACGCACCATCTGTTTCTGTTCTGCAGAAATGGTCGTCTGCTGTTCTACTGATGGGACAACACTGCAGTGCAGATCAGCTCTAAGAAAAGTCTAGTTAGGAATTCTTTGCCTGGGAAATGATATAAAACAGCAGATCATTTCTGTTTATTTCTCATTCTTAGTATTGCCACTTAATAACAGCCATCGGGATGACAGTTTTGTACATTTTCTAATATTTTTCCTAATGCTAATTACTGTTTATTTTATTGATGTTAGTATCTTCTAATTAATTTAAATTGTAATCCACCCAGATAACTGTTTATTGGATGGATTAAAACTACAATAAATAAATAAACCATAGAGTCATTCGAGTACATCTTCATTTAATTAAAACTTAATACATAAATCCAAGTCCATAACTTGTGAATATCAGCTGCTGGAGCATAAACAGCAAAGGAGGTAGATTTCTTGGAGAAGAGTTCCTGTAGTTTTTTAAGAGTGTAACAGAACTATTGGTTAATTATAGCAGCGATCCTCTTTCTGGCATGGTGAACTGGCAGCGGGGAGAGGGGAGGGTTTGGGGTGACCAGCAGTGCATGCATGAGCACGCACAACTCCATTTACACAAGTGGGGGGCACATGCGGTATTTCCGAGTGGGCCATGGCCTGGGGGTTGGGACCCCTGATTTATAGGTTGTCCTTTTGTAGACATTTTCAAATATAGGTAAAGGTAAAGGTTCCCCTCGCACATATGTGCTAGTCATTCCCGACTCTAGGGGGCGGTGCTCATCTCCATTTCAAAGCCGAAGAGACAGTGGTGTCCGAAGATGTCTCCATGGTCATGTGGTCGGCATGACTAAATGCCAAAGGTGCACGGAACACTGTTACCTTCCCACCAAAGGTGGTCCCTATTTTTTTATTTGCATTTTTTATGTTCTTTCGAACTGCTAGGTTGGCAGAAGCTGGGACAAGTAATGGGAGCTCACCCCGTTACGCAGAACTAGGGATTCGAACCTCTGAACTGCCGACCTTTCGATCGACAAGCTCAGCATCTTAGCCACTGAGCCACCACGTCCCTGTTATTTTCAAATATAGGCTGGATGATTATCTAAATATCTATAGAGATTATGTAGCTGGGGCTACATTATAATGATTCTTTCATGTCTCTGAAAGAGTAGCTGAGAACTCTTCCAAAACTGTGATCATATTACAGGTAGTCCTTGACTTGCAGTAGTTAGTTTAGTGACCATTCAAAATTATAACAGCACTGAAAAAAGTGGCTTATGATCATTTTTCATACTTATGACCGTTGCAGCATCCCTCTGGTCACATAATCAAAATTCAGATGCTTGGCAACTGACTCATATTTATGACGGGGGCAGTGTTCCAGGGTCATGTGATACCCTTTTGCAACCTTCAGACAAAGTTAATGGGGAAGCCAGATTCACTTAACATCCGCGTTACTAACATAACAATTGCAGTGATTCACTTAACAACTGTAGCAAGAAAATAGTAAAATGAGGCAAAATTCACTTAACTGTTTTGCTTAGCAACAGAAATTTGGGGCTCAGTTATGGTTGTGAGACAAGGACTTTCTGAATTTGTTTGGATTCCTGCCATTGCAAAATAAAAACAACACCTGTTGTTCTATTTTCTTAGAAACTTTTTCTATAATTTTGAATGTTGTCCTCTTTCCGTCTAATCCCCTCCCTTTCTTTGAATAAGTTTAGGATTTAGACTCTGATTCAATTAATGTTCCTCAAGCTTTATGAAATAGGGTGAAATTTGTACATGATTTTTTAAAGACTGATTATGAGATATTGTCCCATGCCTAGGGGTGGGCTGCTGGGAATTCGCAGTGGTTTGGGAGAACCTCTAGCTAAGATTCTGTGCAGTTCACAGAACCCCCAAATCCCACTCCGCCCTGCCCCGCCCCTCCCAGGAGTCTCCACCTGGCCCATTTTGGATACAGGTAAGTACAGGGTATGCACAGAGACTTGGGGAGGGTGAAAAACAGGCCTATCGGAAGTTCGGGAAGAACTCCCAGAGAACCTCCGGAGCCTGGAGAAGCCATTTTCGCCCTCCCGGAGGCTCAAAGGAAGCCTCTGGAGCCCGGGGAGGACAAAATTGCCTCCCCCCCCACTGTGGTGCAGGAGGCCGACTAGATCATGCCCAACATGCCCACATCCAACCAGCAAGTGGGCAGAGAATCTCTTGCTAAAATTTTTGAAGTTCACCCCTGCCCATACCTGGCATCAGCTTTTTGGTAGATTTAAGCAAGGAAGTGTGCATGTATTTAGATGGAGCCATGCCTGAAATATTCCCATCCATAACTCAAAATATTGTACCAATAAGTGCAGGGCAATTAATTCTGAGCCATGATTAATGTGAGGACTTTAAATTCTGCACTATATCTACCCTGATATAATGAACAATAAAGATAACTTTCTTTATGACTCCTGAATATTGAGTCTAAGATACTACAGCAGGATACAGATAATAATTAGCCACTGTAATGTTGAAAAAAAAAAGCCTAGATTCTTTTGTTTTAACGGGTTGAAATTTTCTGTGCCATTAATGTTTGTACTCAACATTTATTTCCATTACTGCACTGGATGCATCTTGATATTTGCTTGCAAAGAGTTCATTTCTGCCATTCGTTTCCTCCCCTATTTCATATACATATTGGGGAGGGGGGGCTTCATTTATCTGCTGCAAGAAACACACTAAACTTTGGACATCAGCACCAGCAAAGTATGAAAAAGATAAACCAGTTCAGATTGGAAAATGAAATGAATATGTTGTAATCTTTATAGTGCCATTGTACAGCTATATCTATGAAGAAATAAGTTATTTGGAATAAAAGTGTCCTTTTTCCTGGTATAATGTAATAATTTAAACAACCACTGCATGAGACTACCAGAAAAGCAAATCTTTTTATATGATAAATGTCAATTATTTGCATCCAAGTCTTATATATTTGTCTTAATAATGGTAAATCAAAATCAGAATCAAAATCAGGTTAATATTAGATTCATTATTTACTGTTAATGTCATATCCTGGTGCCTTGAGGCTGTGAGGGTCTGGATGGGGAACAACATGCTTCTCCTGAACCCTGGGAAGACTGATAGACTTTGGTCTTTAGGGTGTCCCAAATCTGAGACTTTACCATCTTTGGTACTGGTTGGAGTGACACTGCCCCAAACAGACCTAGTGCATAACTTGGGGGTCTTCCTGGAGCCACAGCTCCTGCTTGAGGAGTAGCAGTCATGGCCACGAGCATAACTTTGTGTTGTGCAATAGTTGAACCCATTCCTGGATTGTGAGGCTTTACTCACAGTTACTCATATCCAGATCATCTCCCCAATGGACTACTACAATGCATTCTACATGGGGCTGCCCTTGAAGAGTATCCAGAAGTTCCAGATGGTACAAAATGCAGTGGCCTAGGCAATTATCTGTGCCTCTTGGAGGGCACATGTTACATTTCTGTTCCAGGACATAGGTTATCATTTGTTTACATGTCTAAAACAAGGTGCTAGTTTAAAGCACTGCGTGGCATGGGGCCAGGTTATTTGAGGGACTGCCTCTTCCCAATTACATCTGCTTAACCCATTAGGCCTTGGAAGATAGGCATGTTGCAGGTCCCAATCACTAAAGAATTTGGTCTGACAAGACCCAGGAGACATGTCTTTTCTGCTGCAGCACCTGTCCTTTAGAACATTATCTCCCCTGTGATGAGGTTATTCCAATCCTTATGATCTTCTAGAAAGCTCTCAAAACATGTTTTTTTTAAAATCAGGCCTGAGGATCACCTGATAGCAAGGAACTGTACAGTGGTTGCATCATGCTTAACGTTCTAATTTTGCCCACCTCACCATCTTGGTTGCCGATTTGCTTCCGGGTGCAATTCAAGGTGCTGGTTGTCATCTTTAAAGCCCTTCATAGTTTGGGATCAGGTTATCAGAGGGACCATTTCTTGCTGGTCACATCTACCTAAACCATCAGAGCGGGGAGGCAGGGAATATTGCAGGGCCCATCCCCAAGGGAGATACACCTTGTGGGACCCAGAAGAAGGGCCTTCTCCATGGTAGCTCCTTCTCTCTGGAACATCATTTAAATTGTCTTTTAAACAATTTAAATTGTTGTTTAAATTGTCACGGGCCAAATTATTTAATCAGATTTTATACTGTTTTTAAATTTTGTAATTTATGTGTTTTATCTGGCTGTTCACCGCCCTGAGTCCTGCGGGAGTAGGGCGGTATATAAATCTAATAAAATCAAAATCAAAATCAAATCATTCCCCCAAAGATTAGAACATCCCCCACTCTAATTCTCTTCTGGAAGACCTGGTTCTTCCAGGGGTCCTGGGGAACCCAGAATGGGATGGAGCCCATTAAATGGCTCATGTGATCAGCTGTTGCTGGGGCAGGAGGTGGGGGCTGGGTGTGATTTTATTACATTAATTTATTTGATTTTTTATTAGTTTTACTGTTTTTTAAATGTGGTTTTTATATTCTGTAAGCCGCCTTGAGTCACCATGGGTGAATAGGCGGCAATATAAATTTAATAATAATAATAAAAAAATAATTAATTTAGTTGGTAATATAACATGTGTAAATTTTGGTTTTGTGGTATGCCACCCATAAGTACCTTATCTGAGATGGGTAGACATCTAAATTTGATTAAATAAATAAATACTTTATATCAAGTCATGTTTTTCTTATCCGCAAGTTACTAAAGTAATCAGTTGATTGGTTATAGAATATGCCAAGCCATTAACTATGTTTTACAAGCCCCAATATTTTGATTCCCATAATTTAAAACTAATTAGCAACATAATAATTTAACAGAATAGGCAAACCCAGCCTGGATCAAACATCTTTGTGTGGCAGCTGATTCATAGCATCCTCTTAATATTTTATGCAAAAATTAGCATCTTCAACAGATCAAAAACCAAACAAATGTGTCATTAATAATGCTGTAAGATTTGGGAAGAGATCTAACAGTACAATAAGGTATCTTTTAGTTGTGTGATTCTGTGGGGTAGAATTAGAGGTTAGATTGCAAAAGGTAAATTTCACACAAAATGTGAATACATCATCCAAAATGGATGGATGGCCGGAAAATATTTTACAAAGAAAAAGACATTTTAGAGAACAAGCCAAATCTTTCTGCCTTTTTTCCAATTTCGGAGTCACAATGTTATGTTTATAACAGTGTTTTTCACATTTGGCAACTTTAAGATGTGTGAACTTCAACTCTTAGATATAAATTCACGTACGAGACATAATGAAGGATATAAAATTTATGTAGATCTGACTGCTTCATACAGATTACTTCAGATCAGAGGTGGGTTTCAGCAGGTTCTGACCAGTTCTGGAGTACTGGAAATTTTGAGTAGTTCAGAGAACCAGTAATTACCACCTCTGACTGGCCCTGCCCCCATCTATTCTCTGCCTCCCGAGTCATAGCTGATTGGGAGGAAATGGGGATTTTGCAGTAACCTTCCCCTGGAGTGGGGAGGGAATGGAGATTTTACAGTAACCTTCCCCTGGAGTGGGGAGGGAATGGTGATTTTATAGTAACCTTCCCCTGCCATACCCACCATGCCACGCCCACCAAGCCACGTGCACAGAACTGGTAGTAAAAAAATTTGAATCACACCACTGCTTCAGATGATCATCTGATTGTTTATTGAATCTAGTCTTCACCTTATTTGTAATGCAAATATAATAAATTATGCTAAGCCTACAGAAAATTTCTTTGGCGCAAGCGAAGGAGTACATATTGTATGATCTTTGGAGCAAAGGAGTATGCACTGTATAACAGAAGTAATAATGTCTTGTATTGAAGAGTTTGCATCAGTTGCAGCAAACTCAGATTCTTTGCAAAGACTGTTGGTCTTTGCAAAGACCACATGATGATCACATAACAGCAGTAGCAGAGAATATCAGTTCCCTGGGATTTTTCCATCAGCAGTTTGTGGTAGCAGCTAATCAGATGGTGGAGTGGAAGAGAGCAAATAAAGTCCAGTGAGAATGGATCAAAATGCCCAGATATAGCCCATAAATATGAATAAGCAGGTCTTCTGCTTCTCTGATATGAGTTCCCCCCGCCTCCCCGTGGAATGAAATAGTTACCTCTCTCTTTTAAAAACAAAGCTATCTGTAGGATTGTAAGACAAGAGTAGGAAATTATGAAACTTGATCTTTAATAACCAACTCATATAGAGAGAAATTGAACATTTTTCTCTCTGTGTTGATAGAGATACAATTTTTTGTAGGAGACCATACAGTTGAAAATACATATAAAATAGAATTCTGCAATAACCTAATTCTAAGGCAGTGCACAATTGATAAGAAGGAGTAAAACCTGGGAGCAACAAATTGCTGCTTTCCAGAAATATTAGATTACAATTTCCATCATATCCTGGCAGATTGGCTGAAGGCATCTCCCTAGTTACCACCAGTGAAATGTCAGGAGGGAGCTGAAGATCTTGATCCATGTCAAAGCACAACCTTTCATGTACCTGGACCAGGGTGACACAGAGGGATTTAAAACAAGCCTTGCAAGGGATTTATGCTTTGAAATGGAGTCTCAGCTTTTGCGACTATTTCAAATCCAGGAAGATGAAGCATTCTTTAAAGTATTTATGTTTTCTGTTCTAATATTCCAAGATGACCGAAAATGAAATTTAAAACTAAACATTTCAGAACACAAGAGACAAATGATAGATAACACATGATGCCATTGACACAGAATTAAAAACCTCTATTCCATTCTTTGAAAACACAGCACTCAGGCAATGAGCTTTAAAATACCAGCCTCTAAAACATCAAATATTTGGGGGGGAGGGGGGAGTCTGAACATGAGGCCTGAAAATTCATTTTTCTTAAGGATGGTTCCAGTTATTAACGGAGCAACTATTATCTGAACTGATTGAAGTGTTTGAAAAAACTTCAAAAGCAACATCATATAGCAGATGGTATTAATCTAATCTGCAGGATGCTAAGGCAGATATGAAAGTGACCAAATCATTTCTGCCTAACAAGAGGATAATATTCAGTCTTGGTACCTTTCCAGAAATATACAGGTAGTCCTTGACTTACAACCACAATTGAGCCCAAAGTTTGTTTGTTAAGTGAGTTTTGCCCCATTTTATGACCTTTCTTGCCACAATTGTTAAGTGAACCATTGCAGTTGTTCAGTTGGTAACATGGTTGTTAAGTGAATCTGGATTTCCCATTGACTTTGCTTGTCAGAAAGTTGGGAAAACTGATCACGTGACTCTGGGACACTGCAATCCAGTGGTGGGTTGCTACCAGTTCACCCCAGATCAGATAGCGGTGGTGGCAGGAGGCTCTGCCCACCCTCCCAGACACTTCTGCGCATGTGCAGAAGCATCACGTGCACGCATGTACACAAGCATGCATGCATCCACAAGCAAACCAGTAGCGATAGGAACTGAATCCCACTACTGCTGCAATCATCATAAATATGAACCAGTTGCCAGAGATCCAAATTTTGATCACGTGACCAAGGGGATGCTGCAACAGCTGTAAGTGTGAAAAATGGTCATAAGTCACTTTTTTCAGTGCTGTTGTAACTTTGAACAGTCACTAAATGAACTGTTGTAAGTCAAGAAATATCTGTCCTTTGGATTTTGAGTAAAAAGAAAAAAGATGATTGGATTTAGCAGAATTCATCATGTTCTCCTTTTCATCACTTCAAATGCAAATTGGTTTCTTGCTCTCAAGTTAAATCACGGGTGCTTTCTCCTTGATTGTTAGGAATGGAGAGAAGAAAGATGATTAAATTTCACCCACCATTTGCAAGACATTAGGCGCCATGGTAGCATAGTGCTTAGAATGCCGTATTGCAGGGTAATTCAGCTCACTGCCAGGAGTTTGATCCTGACAGGCTCAAGGTTGACTTAGCCTTCCCTCTTTCTGAGCTCAGTAAAATGAGGATCCAGATTGTTGAGGGGAGTATGCTAACTCTGTAAACACTGTTAACTACTGTTGTAAAGCACTATGAAGTGGTATATAAGTTTAAGTGCTATTGCTATTGCTATTATTGTAGAGACAAAGATCACATTTTTGAGGGCTTTCAAGCCTTATGAAGTACTGTTCCAGGACAATTTACAGAAATTTGAGAATCAAGAGTTCAGGTCAAGATTGTGGAAACATCTTGACCAGCCAGCCCCTTAACTTGTAACTATGTCAATGCCTCTAAACTGAATTTTCCAAATATATTTTTAAACATTCAAATAAAAAAAGTACCTTATCCCTGTAAATCTTTGCCCAACCGACTGCTTAAATGCCTGAGGACTTTATAAAGGGTGCTTTAAAGCAATCATATAAATTTCCATCGCTACAAGTAATCCAGTTTTGTTGAGAATTAGCACTTCGTCTAACAAGAGACTTTTATTATACCAGCACTTAAGACATTGTGCTGAAGAGGTAAGTTCAGTAAGTGTTATAAGATGAACCTATTCACCCATGCAGTCTGTTTGCAATAGTTATTGGTTTTTCCATATTATGCTTTATTCAGACTTTAGTCAGGTAATTATGCTGTTTTTATGTCACACAAGTTGACCTGTAATAAAAGTATTTGGCTGAGATAAACCACTTTTTCCATTATTCTACTGTGGGTGGGGAATATCTATTAAAACATCTCGCCATACTCTATAATTCTGCTTGAATGGATGACTTCTCAGTCAATAATTATGCAGTAATAAAGGAGATTCTTACAGTGTAGAGATTGTCCTGGACTGTACTGGCAAAAGTACAAGAAAAAAAAAAAGGATAAAATTCAATGGGTTACAACTGTTACAATGGAAACATATTTATAAGGTAATAAATTTTGTTTTATTACTCTGTAAGCAACAGTCTTACGTTATTGATAAATTTTATTCCTGGGAAGTGACAATAATTAGTACTAGCGAAGACAATTCGATACATATTTTTTAAGTCTGGTTTTAATCAGCCCAGTACCTAGAATTCTCTGTGTAGACTACACATTTTTCTCTGCAGTTAAGTCTCACTGTGATCAATGGGATTTGTGCTCTAGTAAGTGTGTTTAGTAGTTTCACTATGATATATATGTTCCATTGCCATACAAAAAAAACACAACAGTTTCCAAGGGTTAGCATATGTCAAACCCGATCATGTCATGGGGCGGATCATGATATATCGTGACTTTTTTGCCTTTGCAGAGCCGGGGTGGGCGTGGCCTACGCATGATGTATCCGGCCTGCAGGCCGCCAGCTTGAGAGGCCTGGATACCATAGCTTAATTTTTTTTAGAAGCTGGAGCTGCATCACAATTTCTTCAAATATGCAGATTTGATATAAGGGAGGCCTACATTAACACTTGAGTGGCTGCTATAAACTGTTAAAACGAATTTCAGAAAGGAGTAGAAAGACAGCCAACCTGCAATACCTCATGGGAAAACACCCATGGTTAGATATTTGTGTATTACTCAGACTGACACTCAAACGCTACTGATTCATGAGCAGCTTTGATTTTAGCTTTTGGTAGATTTTTTTTTATTATTATTTTTATTATTCATATTTCTATGCCGCCCACTCTCCGAGGACTCTGGGCGGTTTACACCAAAGACAGACAGTATACTAAATACCATATTGCCCCCTAACAATCTGGGTCCTCATTTTACCCACCTTGGAAGGATGGAAGGCCGAGTCAACCTTGAGCCGGTGAGATTTGATCCGCTGATCTGCTGAACTAGCAGTCAGCTGAAGTAGTTGCAGTACTGCACCCTAACCACTGCGCCACCTCGGCTTGGCAGATGCTCCCCTGGTTACAAATATTTTATTCTTAATTGGACATCCCTCATCTGCAGTTGCAGCTCATTTAGATGTTTTACAATGAAAGGGGTGGGACCCTTCTTTAACAGGATATCTTAGAAGATGTTTGTAAAAGGGTGAGGAAGCAGATTGGCACATATGCATTTTGAAATTTCCTTTCACACTGACCATGTTAATTTAATATAGCTGTTCAATAGAATTAACTGTGTCTCTTCAAGTTTGTGCTGTCTGGAAAATAACATTAAGACAATCAATCCACCCTAGAAGTCTTTATTTGTTTATTAATTTATAGGACTCATAAATCACCTTTCTGCCTTCTCCCCAGATGAGGAACACTCAAATGTCCACATATACAAAGCAATTATAACTCATTACAGTAGGTAGGTTTCAGATTTTTGAAACTCTGGCAGATTTTCACCTGGAGAATACTCTTCCTAATTTTGTCCTGTGAATCTGCTTCAGAGAAGGTGCTTTAAACTTCAGGTATCATTATTTATGTACTGATACTTAGAGTTTTTGCAAATATACCTTCAGTTCAGTTTGACCCTTAATCACAGCTGTCCAGTTTTCTTGGAAACAGTATAGAAGTAATTTTCCATTGTTGCCTTTGGAGATTGTTTTAAGCTTTTGATAAAAACCTTGGAATGTCATATGATCTCCCATTCAAGTACTAACCAGGCCTCATCCTACTTAGGATGATCTTAAAAACCTCCAGTGATGGAACAACTTCTGGAGACAAGCCGTTCCACTGGTTAATTGCTCTCATTGTTAGGAAATTTCTCCTTAGTTCTAGGTTGCTTCTCTCCTTGATTAGCTTACATCTGTTACTTCTTACTTCTTCTCTTCTCTGTGACAGCTCCTCAAATATTGGAAGGTTGCTATCATGCCATCCCTAGTTGTTAGACTAGACAAATTCAGTCCCTGCAACTGTTTCATTTCATTTCATTTCATTTTCATTTTATTAGATTTATATACTGCCCTACTCCCGAAGGACTCAGGGCGGTGAACAGCCAGAAAGATAAAACACAGAGACTACAAAATTTAAAAGACAAAATAAAAGATAAACTGTTTATCATACGTATTATCCTCCAGCCTTCTAATTATCTTCGTTGCCCAATGAAGCACTGAACACTGTAGTCCCAACAAATCTGGAGGGTGCCAGCTCACCTAGCAGTTCGAAAACATGCAAATGCAAGTAGATAAATCTTCGGTGGGAAGGTAACAGTTCCATGTTCCGTGCACCTTGACATAGATTCATACGTGACCACAGAAATGTCTTCAGACAATGCTGGCTCCCTCAATTAAGAAACAGAGATGAGCACCGCCCCCTAGAGACGTACACAACTGGATTATTGTTACCTTTACTTTTAGGTTGGACTATATTGGCATACTGTATAGTAAATCATTCAGTCTTTTTATAGATCTTGTTAACCAAAATGTATACAGGTAGTCCTCGACTTACAACAGTTTGTTCAGTGATCGTTAGAAGTTACTGAACTGTAAAAAGTGACTTATGACCATTTTTCACACTTCTGACCATTGCAGCATCCCCATGGTCATGTGAGTTACATTGAGAAGCCTGACAACTGTTTCATATTTATGACGGTTGAAGTGTCCCAGGATCACGTGATCACCTTTTGTGACCTTCTGACAAGCAAAGTCAATGGGAAAGCCAAATTCACTTAACAACCATGTTACTAATTTAACAACTGCAGTGACTCACTTAACAACTGTGGCAAGAAAAGTCATAAAATGGGGCAAAGCTCACTTAACAAATTTCTCACTTAGCGACATTAATGTTGGGCTAAATTGTCATCGTAAATTGGGAACTACCTGTAAATATCCTTACACAGAAAATCGTTGCTCAAATAAAAAGAAATCTGAATCAGAAATAATGAATAGCTTATTTTTCTTTATGCATTCCACATAGAAATGTCAACTGTATTCATAAATCAAAGGAACCTTGAAGTTACCCACGAAGGAAATAAAAATGCAGATTCCAAATGCATCTATTATTTCTGCCTTCAGTAGATTAGTGTCAGAGCAGAGTTATCTGAAAAGAAGAGCTTGTATGGAGCACTTTGATGGATTTTTGCCTGAGTTGGGACTCGCATTTGGGATTCTTAATATTTAGTAAAAGCATTTTATAGTTATGCTCGCCAGATCTCTACTGTACTAAAGAAGAATGATCAACAGTCCTTCTTCTTCTTTCCCCTTTCTTATATATAACCATTCCTGAATTTATGGAAACTTAACCCATGTGTTAATTTTCTAGTATTTGAGTTTAAAAAGGAAAGTTATTGCAGAGACTGAATTTATAAAGCCAGGTGAAATATATGTCCATCTAGAGCAGTTTTCTTGCTGGGGAATTCTAGGAGTTAAAGTCTACACATCTTAATGTGGCAAAGTTTGAGAAACGTTGCTCTAGAGATTGCTGAACTATATTTCCCAGACATTCCAATTGCCATAATTACTGATAAGGAATGCTGGGAAATGGAATTCAGTAATATCATGAATGCCACATGGGATTTCACCTTATGGGGATTTCACCTTATGGGTGAAAAATGGGTAAATGCGTTAAGAATACTAACTAGTGTTTTTGAGAAAGATTTTTCCCCCTGTTTTTAAATCATAGAATGATATGACAGACATATATCCCCTACAACACTCCTGAGATAAAATTAGGCTAAAGAATTCTGTATGCCCCCTAGTCATCCAGCAAGGCTGATCGCTCGCCATGTTTTGTAGTTTGGGTCTCTAAAATCTGTGCTTCATATATTTTCACCCAAATGCCACACACTCTTCATTTTATTTTAACAACAGAATAACCTCA
Organism: Pantherophis guttatus; assembly: GCF_059756535.1. NCBI lineage: Eukaryota > Metazoa > Chordata > Lepidosauria > Squamata > Colubridae > Pantherophis > Pantherophis guttatus. The sequence goes on along the minus strand of NC_142065.1, from coordinate 186,162,669 downwards.
AAGATGGAATAGAAAGATAATACAATTCCCCCAGAAGGGATATCTGAACTGTTATTGTTGTCTTAAAAGGAAATGCATTGTTACAACTGCAATGCAAAACTAACCAGACCAGCAGAATCATGGAAGTGTGTTAATCGAGCCCCTATCTTGTTTCACAGAGGGCCATTTAGCTGCTTTTGGAAAGTTCACTTGTAGGGCACTGTGCTCTCCAGCAACTGATGTTACTGGGCTTTTAATCCTAGATACAACAATAGCCATCCTTTCATATCCAACATTTTAAACAAAGAGCATTTTAATCCAAGGTAGGACAAGAAGTAGCATCTGTGTAAAAACAAAACTGTGTATATTGAAGATCCAGACTTCTGACACAGGCTGGACTTGACATCTGTTACTGCTTTAGGGTGTTTTTCTCAGATAAACATTCATATCCCATATACAATGAAAGAATAGATGTACGTGCTAATAATGGAAAAGAAATGAAAATAAGTATCAGATTAATCAACAGCTTTACCTCAGGTAGACATATTCTTGGTATACTTCAAGTCCAGTCTGCCCTACTCTCTATCCCCAGAAGAAAAAGCCAAGCTACAGTTGCCTGGCAACCACAGGATAGATTCCTGTTCATTTATTAGAAACTTTATTGTAAACATGAGATGCCTTCTTCCCCAAAATACAAAAAGCAATCTTTTTATCAAAAATTGATTGTCGCTCCTCTTCATCTGATATCCCCCAAATGCGTTCAACCAAAAAGTAAAGTTAATGATGTCCTGTTGATTTCTTGGACATGTTATATGCATGTGTTTTTCATGGCAAACACTATAGAAGAGAATTGTTATTGTCTTCTAAAATGTTTTTAGGATATTTCTTGTGTAGCCTATAGCCCATGCAACCCCTGATCAAACTGGAACCCTGTTTTAACTTTTTGAGATCAGTCACGATCAGCCAAGATCTGCTGTGACTACTACTTCCATAAATTTTGACCATGGATGATAAAAGTTGTCATTCAACATTTCAGGAAGATATCACATTTAACAAGGCTAATTTGGGACGATTAGTACGTTGCATTTAGTAATGTTAAGAGAATATTGTTCATGGAATTGAAAAACAGAAAAATGTAAATACTTGTAATGTATAGTACAGTTCCCCACTGAAATGAATCACATGCTATGTAAATTCTGCCTATGCATGCACTAGTGTGGGTTGAAATTATTTCAAGAAAACCAGCTTTTTTGCTAAATCAGATAATGATATTTCTCTCTGCTAAACTGCTAAACTTCTTATTTCAAGTTTTATTGGAAAACTTATACCACAAGTAATTTATTTAGTCTAGAGAGTTTATTCTGGAAGATTTATTCCCAAAGGTAGCTTTGAAACCAAACTTCAGTTCTACAGATGTTTTATGTACATGTTCAACTTCAACTTCTTTTTTAAAAAAAACCTAAAATAAAACCAATAAAGCTATTCAAATAAAAATTTAAGCTTTGATTAAAATTAGGGTCTTTTCCCTTACGTCCTACCCATTTACTACCCAATTTAAAGAGATAAAAAATACCTGAATAACTTCTGAAAGATTTTCTATAATCAATTCTATGCCTCTTCACGTATATGATCCCTATATTAAGAAATTGGAACCAAGTATATATACTTATTTTAAATAAAGATATCCTGCTATTTTAATATGTTGCATAATATGTTGCCCTACAGCGGTTAAAGGTACGATTCACTGCACACAGAAATTTGCCTCTAGTATATGGAAAAAAGGATATAGGATAACCCATAATTGAACCATTAATATTTCTGCAAAAATTTGGTGTATGTTAATTGTTTTCTAAAAATAGATTGGCTGCTTTCTGATAATCCTTGTTCTCAGGGACAGATCTCGTGTTTTTAGATGCCAAAAGAGATATTTTTTACATGAATTCTAATTGCTTTTTCCATTGTGAAAAGTAGGTATGATTACCTAGAAATATCTGTATCCATATCTATATATCTATATTTAAAGTTCTGAGTTTAATTAGTTATTTGCTAAACCTGGCAAAGTGACAGAAATCTGAAAATAAGAAAATTCAGTTTGTTAATAAAATGTTTAAGGAATGATTTTCAATCCTCAAAGGTTTTCTTTGCAAGAAAGGTTATTACATTTATATAAACCTTGCTGAATGCTCTAACCTAAGAATGGGCATTTTTCTACCTCATGTTTAAAAAGTCCACTTTCTAATAGTATGGGCACTGGCTAAGAGGGAAGGATCTGTGATCTAGAACTTCTAAAGGATTTCAGAGTGCCAAGTCTTGCACTGAGTTTCCATTAATAATGAAATTCTAAAGCTTATTATGTGTTGTTCAAAGATATACTTGTCACCTGTTGTCCTTATCTTATTAGTACTATTTTTGTTGGATGATTCCTTGTCCCAAGTTGTAGAATTATCTAATGTAAGCCTATGCAGACATTAGATAATAGCCACAATGTTGCCTTTCTATCAGCTTCACTGGGTATTTATAAACAGTCAGTAGACTGTGAAAAATATGATGGAATTTGTGGTTTCGTTTTATTTGCTATTGATTTATCAATTATGATTTTACAGATATCCAGTCTTTAATGTTTTAGTCTTTGCTACTGTAATCTTATTATTATTATTTGCCTGGGGAAATATTTTTTTTGAAGGGTGGAATGGATACAATAAAAGAATGGAGTGGATACAATAAAAAAAAAAATGCCCTATAACTGATCCCGAAGTATGATAAATTGGTTGCACAATTAATTTACAGAAACAAAGTAGCGTAACAGGGTTTTCCAATCTGTATTGAATAATAGGTCTTTTTTGGTTCTATGTGCAGTTTTCAATATTGATGTATTTTGTTAAAAACAAAAGAATATGAACATAGAAGCATCAGCTGTGAATTATTAGGATGAGATATTCATGGGCATCTTTACATGAGAAGTTTGTTTGACTGACTCTTTCTGATAATATTCTATTATTTTGCCTTTGCAAAATAAAGAGATATAACTACTGGTATAACTAAGATTTGTGGGAAAACAGCTTGCATACTTCCTTGTTTTTTTAATTTGAGGATGGATAGTGTCAGGGTTGAAGTGTGGTGTTGATTGTGTTGCTATTGTTGAAATTTTGTCCTATTGGTCAACTGGAAGGAGTGAAAACTACTGACTATGAAGAACTATGTTCTTAACATTTTGAGATTGGAGAAATAAAAACCATTATGGATCAGTGCCAGTTATTTTGGAGAGACCGGGAAATAGAAATCATAGTAATAGGAAGTGCCGTTGATACTAATGGAATTACACATTGCCCATGTATATGCATTAAACTTTCTATAGCCAGCTTTCCCTCAAAGTGGAACACTGGATGCGAAATCCAAAAATGAGTTGGAATTGGAAGTAGGTTAATGGATGGCACAAACATGAGGGAAATCTATGTGAAGACAATATGAAATATAATGTTAAAGATTATTTCTCCCCACTGGCCTTGTTCTAAAGTGTTCATGTTCCTTCTCTCAATCCATCACATTTTTTTGAGGGATTTTTCAGAAACACCTTTATCAAGTGCTTGCAAATTTCTCCTGGATAGTTTGGATGCCTGGATGTTCAATGGTCATAATGAAAGTGGAACCATTCTCCATGGAAACATGACTATAGATTAGTTTAGTCCATGGAAACAGATAACACTGAGCTTTTGCTATTTGTAGAAGATAATTATTTCACCGTTTGGTACTTTGCTCTCTCTCTTGCTAGCTAGGAAAATGAATGAAAGACAGTTACTGAAAAGAGGAATAAAGAAACATAAAAAAGTACAGTACTCAATTATAGATCATACACAAAAAATATACCACCTATCAGTTATTTATTCTAGATTCAATGATGAAGAATAATCGCTATATCCATGTTCCAAATTTATGATTCCTAATGAAGATTAAAGTAACACAATGCAACTTCTAATATACAATTTTTCCTATAAAAATAGTAATGGTGTGGAAATAATAACCAATGATACTATTTTATCTTTCTGTTTGTTCTCTATTGCCCATAAATCTTTAATAACTAATGTAATTTCTTTTGAGGAAGTAGTACACAGGAAAAGGTTAAGCCATGTCTTAATCCTGTTCCATACTGGAGCTTACATTTTGCTTCTTTCCCTTCCCCTGCAGCAATTGTGTTTAAGCATTAAGACTTAGTTTGTTCTCAGAATCTTTGAAATCTGCTCATTTTGGGGTCTGCCCATATATGTTTTGATTTATCTTTCATATTTGCTTAATGTGCTTACTCCTAAAATACAGTACAAGTTGAATTTGCGGCCTTCCAAATATCATGGTTTTTCTCTAAGGTTATTAAAAGTTATTTCAATGGAGATTTGTAACTCAAACAATTATTTCTCCAATGGAAATGTCTGGTTCCTTTATGTCCATGAACAAAATTAGTTTTAATCAGCCAACATACCCTGGTTCATCTCTTTATATGGCTCTATAAGGAACATAAACTTGATTTCTTTACTCAGCAGTGGGAGTGTGCCCTGCATGGAAGAGTTCAAGAGTTGTGATTCCCACAATATAAGAGAACTAGTACAGATTCATTTTCACATGCATGAATGCAAATATTCACCTTTGCTGCATCATTATCCCTAACATCCCATTATTAAGTATAATTCGTATCTTTCCCACATAGTAGAACTTTTCAAGGTACAAATGAGCTGTAGTCAAACTCATATGTAGATGCTTTGTTTGGTCAGACTGATATACAGTTTGATTTTCATAGTGGCAACACTTCTGTTTTAATTTATTACACCGGACATTCCATAAATGAATATGTCTATGTTTATAGAATATACCCAATTATTTGAAACAGTTAATGCTGAACTGCAATACAAATTTAATTCAGAGATTATTAATATTCTCTGCAATGCTGTTTCAATATATTATTTTCCATTTCTTCCTATACTTTCACTATAGAAATAAAATAATTTTAAAAAAATAAACAAAAGACTAAATCAATTAGCATTTACCAATAAACATTGGATTCCACAGGTTAATTGACTATAATTTGGGCTGATTAATGTAACAATTAAACTAATAGTTCTACTGCAGATCAATCAAGTACATAAAATGTAAAATTGCATTTTATTCATCCCTGAAAGGAAAAAAAAACAACACACTGAAATATGTGAATTCTGTAGGAAACACTACCACAGTTAGTTATTACCTATGACAAATATCTCATTCTGAAAAAGGTTCACTCTTCAGTATGGGTATAATTAAGAATAATTGATCTGAACTCATCCAGCTTTCTCTGAATAAAGGATCAGAGAGACCAATGGAAGACAATGCATGTCCTGTTGTTCACCATGCACTGCCGGTAGCTACTACCAATATCAACAAAAGGAAGATGACAATGGAAACTGATTCAACCTTGAATTTCTACTAAGATTACTGCTACAAGATGAAAGTTTGCAGTGTGCTGAGAAGTTGAAATTACTTGATAGATATAAAAGGTCATCACACAGGACAGGTCCTCATCATCCAGTACTATCTCTTAGCTTTCTAACTTTCTGTCTTTCAGGCACATTGATTGGTCTCAGAAAGTCTTCTGACAAACATGATTTCATTATCCATTGAGAGTACTTCTCTCTTAGGCTTTGCTGGCACAACTGACAGTTAATTCCCTGCCATTTCTGTGCCTCTGTGGGAACCAAGATGCCTTTTAATCAGCAAAATATGTTGCAAAGTTTCTTAAAGCAGTCTATGGATTTAAACACTTGTTGGCCAACAATTTCCTTTGCTTTTTCTTAATCAGGTGTCAGAAATTCTCCTGGGAAAGTTTCTATGTTGGGAAAAGTGTTGGGCTGAATGAAAATATATATTTAGTAGCACTCTGCACAGCTGGGATGATTGTTAAATATAAAACAAGCAGATTTACTTGATGGTTTTCAAAGATTTTGACTCAGAATGATTTCCAATTACTTCTTTTAATCATATGTGGCAAATGTTGTGGAATACATATGTATTAGCCTTAAATTCCTATGGTTCATAAATTATCTGAGACTGCACAAACATCTTCATGCCATTTATTCTGAATTCATCACTGTGGAATAATTATTCCTTCCTGCTTTCTCACAATGAATTAGTGTTTTACAAATAATGATTTGGGAGGACAAGGTCAAAAAGAGCTTTTTTTTTTAATGAGCTATAAGTAATCCTTATTTACCAACCATTTCTTTAGTGTCCATTTGAAGTTTGAACTGTACTGAAAAAAAAATGATTTGTGATCTCTCCTTCAATTTCTTCTGACTGTCACAGCATCGCCAAACTCATGAGATGTTGATTCAGGTGCTTGGCAACCATCATGCATTTATGATGGTCATAGCATCCTGCAGTTATGTGATCACCATTTGCAACAAGCAAAATCAATGGGGAAGCTGGAATGATATGAACAAGGCCAGTAGGGACACTGAGCTGGTTAAAGGTAATGGCAGCTGAAATCCAACTCATTTGGATAATACCTGATTGGGGATAAGATAAATGACATAAGTCATAGAGAGAACGATATCAACAGTTATTATCTAATTATCCATTTTAAATTCTTGGCTCATTGGAGCTGGAATAACCAAGGTTTATATTTTCTTCTTGCCAGATAAACACATTGTCCTGTGTTTTCATTTGGTTTACAGAAAGAGAATTTGCTTTAAATTGTATTTCAAAGAAGCAGAAAATTTTGGAAAAAAATTCACAGGTGGAAAGTAGAGTTCTTTATGCAGCCAAGCTGTGCATGTGTGATATTGAAAATTAAATACTGAGGAATAATTTCCTGAAGAAACTTCTTTCAGAGTCTTTTTCAGTTATAATGATGTTATCACCTCTAGTGGGAAATTTTGCAATCAAGACAACTTGCTAGATGAATTATTTTACTCTTGGTGGAAAATACTCAGATAAATTGCCTGCTGAATTCCTCTATCCACTCAATTCCTCTATCCCCTGACTGGGTGGAAAACTTTAACAGGCCTTTTTATTCCTGTCATTCCAGAAGCATGGTCAATGGGTGTATTTAAACGCACCTCAGCCTGGCCCACAGATGTGAAGGTCACATTCTCTCACATCTGGAGAACACCAAGTTGAAGGAATATTGGGCCACATGGACCTTTGGGTTGTTTTCATTTATTTAAGGTGGAAAATGTGGTTCTGTAGGGAGGAAAGTGGAAAGACTCCGGAATTGGATGCTCTTCATTACTTTTTTTTTATAGCATTAAAGATGTAAAAGGTGGGGAGGGGAGTTGACTTTATGGAGGCCCTCCTGCTTTGCAAGAGAGGAGGATCAATGAGAGAGAGTGAGAGTGGGAGGGGAGGGGAGAGAGAGAGAAGAGAGACAGAGAGAAAAAAGAGAAAGGAGAGAGAGAGATGAGAGAGAAAAAGAGAGAGAAGAGAGGAGAGAGAGAGAAGAGAAAGAGAGATGAGAGAGAGAAAAAGAGAAAGAAGAGAAAGAAGAGAGAGAGAGAGGAGAGAGAGAGAGAAAGAGAGAGAGGAGAGAGAGAGGAGAGAGAGAAAAAGAGAGAGAAGAGAGGAGAGAGAGAGAGAAAGAGAGAGAGGAGAGAGATGAGAGAGAGAAAAAGAGAGGAGAGAGAGAGGAGAGAGAGAGATGAGAGAGAGAAAGAGAGAGAGAGGAGAGAGAGAAAGAGAGAGAAGAGAGAGAGGGGAGAGAGAGGAGAGAAAAAAGAGAGAGAGAGGAAAGAGAGAGAGAGGGATGGTGGGAGAAGGGAGGGAGCGCTCCAAGGGCGGAGCTCGGAGGCAAAAAAAGTGGATAAATAGGGAGTCCTCGGCTGAGAACGAGGAGAACTTCTCCGGGCAGCGAGCCGGTCAGCACCGCGGACAGAGGCACCCAGCAACCGCGCCATTGACCTTCCTGCTTCCCTTGCGCCCGCCGGTTGCCCAAGACTCGCGCCATGACCGCGGAGGCTTACCTGCAAGAAGCGACGGTCTCGGCAAGCCAGTTTTTCGCGATCTGGCGCCATTACGACGCTGACGGTGATTGATTCCAGCATTGTCCCATTCTCCTAACCCCGTCAGGCTCGGAACTAAGCGAGGGAGCGAGGGAGGGCTGGGGGTGGTTGAGAACGCTCGACTGCAAAAGTAGGCGAGGGACTCGGCGTCCTCCTCCTCCTCCTCCTCCTCCTCGCTTTACTGTAAGCAGGAAACTTTGTCGGCGCAAGTTCCAACTTTTACCTCTTTACATCTGAAACGAGGGGACGTCTGAGAAAACCGACGTTTTCGGAAGGACGAGGGCGGACCAGCTTCCGAGCGGTCGGTCGGTCGCTCTGATGGCGTTGGGACTTCTAGCTATTTACCCTTCCTTCGTTCGGCAGCTGAAAGCCTCCAAAAGTCCGAAGCGCCTCCCGTAAAACACAGTCGCGTAACCTAGAAGGAAACGGGGCATTCTTCTCGGGGAGGCTGAAACCAAAAGACTGCAACCCTTAGAAGTATTTCCCGAAGTAGTGGTTGCATTCGGTGGGACTTTTGAGCTAAGCATAGGATTGCTCTATTAGTTTGCAAGTATTGTTATATACCGGCAGGGAGGAAAGAGAGAAATCACTTAGAGTTGTAACCATTGTGTTCTCTCTCTTGGTGTTACAGGCAATGGATACATGGATGGAAACGAACTGCAGGGTTTTATCCAAGAACTGCAGCAGGCACGGCAGAAAGCTGGCTTGGTAGGTTAAGATGGGCATTTTTTCTTTTTTTGTAAATATAATAAGAATAGGAAAATGCCCAGAGTAGCTGGGAGTTAGGTGGCATATAAATATAATAATAATAATAATAATAATAATAATAATAATAATAATAATGATGATGATGATGATGATGATGATGATGATGATGATGATGGTGGTGGTGGTGGTGGTGGTGATGATGATGATGATGCCTGGTGACAGCAGAATCGACGAGAAACAACTTGAAAAAGTCACCAGATATCAGGACTTGAGAATCGAACTGCAGAGACTCTGGCATAAACCAGTGCAGGTGGTTCCAGTGGTACTCGGCACACTGGGTGCTGTGCCGAAAGACCTAGGCAAGCACTTAAAAACAATTGGCGCTGACAAGATCACCATTGGTCAGCTGCAGAAAGCCACCTTACTGGGATCTGCTCGCATAATCCACTGATACATCACGCAGTCCTAAATGCTTGGGAAGTGTTCGACTAGTGATTTGGGATATGAAATCCAGCATGGTTATCTTGTTTGCTGTGTATAGTGTCATTTTTGTGTAAAATAATAATAATAATCATCATCATCATCATCATCATCATCATCATCATCATCATCATCTCCAGTAACCATGCTCCAGTAATGGATGACTATGACTAATATACATGTTTGGCCATGCACATTATCAGCTTAAATGCAAATGGATAAAACTGGACAAATGGAAAAGTTGTGGCTGGAAAATATAGATAAAAAGCAAAATCTCGTGAATCATCCCTCAACTAGATCATTCCAACTCTGGGTTGATATTAAGTAGCTTACAGCATTTTTAAAAAAGACAGAAACACTTTATTCCAGTCATTGCCAATAAAAATACAATCAATGAAATGCATGCTATCCCCTAACAACAAAAACTATTAACAACCATTTGTGAGTAAACCTTATGCATATTTTTGCAACTTTTAGAGAATTTAAATTTATCTTTCTTATTTAACATATATGCAGATAAAAGCTATCAGAGTGCCTTGCAATCTGAATAAAACAGGTGTGATCAACTTCTTGTGAAAGTCCCTGTAGAACTGGCAATACAGAAGAATATGGGCTGTGGTTTCTATAGCACCCGTATCACAGCGGCAGTATTGGGTTTTATATTGGGTTTTCCTATACTTCTCTTGCAGGATAGCTGTGGGGAAAACATTAAATGAAGCTAAGGATAAAACTCTCCTAAATTGGGGTGCTGTGATATGATATAAATATGAAACTGGTTTAGACTAATATTTGGATTTCCAATTATGTTGTGAGAAAAAGCAACAACTTCTGTTTGACCTTCTATATGTAAGATCCTTTGCCTTAGTATTGATCTGGCTTGATCTAACTTTAGGATGGCATCACTGGAGAACCATAGAGGCTCAGCCAAAGGTGCTTTTTCAGGAGGCAACTGGACTTTCTTGTTTTTTTCTTTTGAAGACATTTTGCTTCTCACCCAAGAAGCTTCTTCAGTCTGACACGATAATGGGGGAATGGAAGGATTTACATTCCTTGTAGACAGCTGGTAATTTGCATCCTTTTAGTGGGTTGTTGAAGCACTTGAAGGTTTATCCTAGTTTCCTTTGGATTGCTATTTCTCAGGAATACATGTAATTGTCTGTCAATATTAAATGGGCCAGTATGCTAGAATGGTGAAGTATTTTCAATCAGTAGGTAAAGATATTTACCCAGAGATTAGTTTCGAATTTAATGACTTCTACTTCCTATCGAAGTACTGCATTTGGAACACAGCAGGTAACCTGGAAGATACTTCTTAGAAATTTTGTTTGAATCTTTCCTGTAGTGATCATACTGTTTTATGGTCTTAATTGAGCCCCATATAGCAATTTTGTTTGGGCTTTAGCTTCAAAAAACTTAATTGCAGCAGGAATAAACTGTGGTTCTCTGGAAAAATAATAAGTTTATGTAGTTGATGCAGATCTCTGTGCATTGTGGGAAACATAATCCAGGTGATCATTTTCAAGTCAGGTGAGGCTTGAAAAACTATTCCTAGGTATCTAAACATCTTAACCTGCTCAATGGACTTCCCACCTAAATTCCAGCTTCTCTATTTTGGGCGTTTAGAGAAAGTAAGGATCTTGGTCTTAGCATAATTTATTATTAGTTCCTCCTCAGTGCAGTGATGCATAAATGATCTCAGAGCTCTTTTAAGGCCAATGAAGGTTAATAACAGGATTATTGCCTCATTGGCATACAGAAGTAAACTGATATGTCTTTGGGCTAATTTAGGGGGATGGAAGGTAGGGCTACTTAGGTGAAGAATTAACGAGTTTACATAATTTTTTTTTAAAATTTGATTTATATGCCGCCCTTCTCCGGAGACTCAGGGCGGCTTACAATGTGCTAAGCAATAGCCTTCATTCTTTTGTATATTTATACAAAGTCAGTTTATTGCCCCCACAACTGGGTCCTCAATTTACCTACCTTAGAAAGGATGGAAGCCTGAGTCAACCTTGAGCCTTGGCAAGATTCGAGCCTGCAGTAATTGCAGGCAGCTGGCCTTAATAACCAGCTTAATAACAGGGTGCCTTAGACCACTGTACTACCAAGGCTTAGTTGAATAAATCTGGAACCAATACACAGTCCAGTCTATCTCCCCTCTTTACAGATATTTCTTTTGTGACATGTCCTGGATTATTGCACCTAACCATCAGTCTTATCAGTTTTCTCATGCATTTTGAGGAGCAGTAGGAGTAGACATTTGTCATTTGTGGTATTTTTTTAATGTATGCCCATTAAATAAATTTATTTATGCCAATTAATTAATCTACACCAATTAATTTAATTTGTGTCAAAAACTGATCTGAGATTGATAAATGCAGCATAAAAGAATTGTCCTGAGTTGTACTAGGTATTGCAACACCGACTCTAATGTTGATTGTCCTGCTCTAAACCCAGCCTGTCCATCCCTAAGGATATCCTCAGATTCAAGCCCGTCAATTAGTTTTGCCTCCTACAGATATTTGGCATACATTGTGCTAATCTGTTTTAGCAAGCTGATTGGGCGGTAGTTAGCTGGATCATCCTGTTTGCCCTTCTTGGTATTATAATAGTCAAGCCCCAATCCTTTGCTATCATGGCTGAATGACCTACTGCTGTGAAAAGTGAAGCTAGCACTGAGATCCACCATTCCAAATTATTTATTATCATACATAATAAAGTTTGAACCTGGGGCTTTATACCTAGTTGAAACTGTTCAATTATATTTCTGATCTCTGAACATGTGACAGGCTCAGTGGGGAAGATAGGTCACACCCAAGTCGGTCAGGGAATTCTCTGTTTGACCATGTAGGGCAAGAAAATGGTATGCAATGAAGATCTATTAGTGCTATTGGAAAAGAATAGAATTACCATTCCACAAAAGATGGCAGCATTTTTTGCACCGGCAACCACAATCAAGAGTTACCAAATACCCACATTGCATTCCCCCCTCTTTTTTTGATAGATTAACTGTACTTTTTTTTTAAAAAAATTTTTTTTCACTGGTCAGAAACTGAACAAAATTTCAATTTTGTTTGTTTCAAAATAATTTTAGGTGACAATTTAGAGAATTGTAAGCGTCACAGGACGTGTTCTTGGATCATGCCTAACTGTAATTGGTCGGGGGGCAGTTAAAAATGATTGGAATAATTTGTTAGGCTATTGAAACTAGTCAGAACAATTACAATTATCTTGCTATCCACTGTGGCTGAGTAAAAAGATTTGATTGCCTCCCCTCAAACAAAGTTGGTGATTATTGCTGCATGCTGAGGTGTCCATTTATTATGAATAGGGCAAAGGTCATGGGCCACAGTTGCAGTGTGGTAAAAGGATAAAAACAATCTGCCCAAAATTTTCAAATGCAAAGTAACAAAGTTAGATCGATAGGGAATTAAGCTTTGGGAGATCCCAACATATTCTAATAGGGAAGTATTGCTACTGGACCAGTGGGTAAACTTAACTGGATAATCATCACTGGTGGTCCCATTTAATACTACCAGATGGTTTTGTAAAAGTTTGAAATAGGACAACATCTTCTACAGTCATTGTGTACAGTACATCCTTTGATTGGTGGAGTAAAATAGAAGTTATTACAGGAAACAATGGCTGGCAATGGAGTTTAGCAAAGAGTGATTTATTGTTTGCTCCAGTTCTTGCGTTAAAGTCACCACTAGTATTAAGTATGCAACTGGGAATGCAGCTCTTAAATCTCCCACATAGGTATATATTTTATCCCTTGTTTCATCTGTAATCATATTTTCAGGGGTGGAATATACTCATTAATCATGAAGAGTTGGCTCTTCCTGAATTGCAGGAGAGCTGCCAATGCATACCAGTTTGATAGCTGTAAACTAGTTAATTTGAGCTTGTAATGAGGCAGATGTTAGAATGCCTAAGCCCCCACAAAGCCTTCCATGTCCATTGCTAGGCACAGCTTCCAATGTAATTGTCTTAAGCCCTTTGACTAGCAGTTTAGCCACATACAATGTTTCCTGGAAAAAAAAGTATGTCATAACTAGAAATATATGCCAGAAAAGATGGGTCCTTATTGCTGGATTTCCATCCTGTGATGTTCCAGGAAATCAAAGCCAAGGAAGTAAATATTGGTTGAATGTCATTCAGTTGGGCTGGGCAAAGTTATTGCTGTAGGCATTTCCTGAGAAACACTGAGAGGGGGGTTGTATATCCCACGACTCCTGCGCTGTCAACTGCAGCACTGGAGCAGGATACATCAGATATCCAGGTGCCATTAAATGAGGCTGAGATAGAATCCAAATCTCTGCTTCTAGCAGTTCAGCTGCAATTTGTCCTTCTCCGTCTGCCTGAAGTTGCTTATCTAAATAAGCAACTTCTTCTCCCAAGAAGAGGACTGATTTGTTATCTTTGCAACTGGGGCAGCAGCATCCATTCCTGATTTCTGAAAATGAAAGTATGGTAGTATCTTGATGTAATAGCTCAATGAGTAGGGAGATATGTGCCTCAAAAATAAACAGTGGAAATATGAGGAAAGTGGTCAGCATGGAATTAATTTTGAAAAGCATATTTGGGATTATAGACTGCTTGAATGTGAACAGAATTTATGTACAATTCATCTTGCTAGGCAGCCATTTCACCCAATGTAAGTCAATTGCACAATAATGACATAGAAGTAGCTGACTTAGGGAGTAATATATTGCTTTCTTGAGCCTCATCATCTACTGCTGAGTCTATTAAAGCTGATTTGTAAGTAAATCTGATTAGTTTGCAACACATGGTTGCTTTGATCTTGATTTTCAGTCCTCCTGTGCCTCAAAGTTTGGAGGGCAGATTTATTTGGAGTCTGTTCCTTTTTCTCCATCAGTTCGTGCTATAAAGCTTGTGTTTCGCATTACATGAGTATTTTTGGATCACGGTTTCTTGCTTCAACAAGGTGAGTCAATTTATTGTGCAAGGATTGAGTAAATGCATCAGGGGACTTTTTCAGCAAATCCACGTTCAATTTTGTTTCTGTTAAATAGTCAAAAATTAGTAATGCAGTCCATGCAATCAATGAGCTTTGCTTAGATGTGAATTCTGTAGTCTCATTTTTAGAAATCTCTTCCTGAAAGTTTTTTTTAAATAGGAGATGCTGCAATTGAACAAGCCTCAGGAGACTGTTATATCTAAAGGGAATTTGGTTCCTCAGTGTTAGAAGTCCTCTGCACTATCATCTTGTATCTTGTTAAGTCCCAATTCATATCTGTTTGAAGCATGTCCAGGAGTTTAGTGATAATGCTGATGTAGTTGCGGTTATTACTTACATTTTGGTTTTCAGACGCCTTCTTTTTAAATTCCATTATGTCATCTGTTTTGTTGCTTAGATGATTTGAGCAATATCTGTATGACAGAATTCATTCTTTGTCATTTCTTCCTCCTTCCCATGCGTTAATCTCTTGGCGATAATGTGTACACAGTTCTTCTCAGCTAGTTGTTTGGAGATTAGTCAAATACGGTTTTGCACCAGAACCAGTAATTTAAAAAATGGATTAGTCTGATAATATAAGATAAAAATAGAAAATTACCATGCACTCTGATTGCTTCGCCATCTTGGTTCCTCATCTATTGAAATGTTTACTTCCACTGTGTTTTTTTTTTTTAAGTGTGGATAAAGGAATGTCTTTTAGTGTAAGGATACAACCTTACTATATAGGTTGAAATATGTTTCTGCCCCTTTGTGGCCAAGAAACAGATCTGCACACAGTATACACAGATACACAGTTTCCAAAATGCACACTCTCACACACTTGCATATCTACTGAATGGTGATCAATTGGAATTATTAGGAATCCATGTGTCTAACGTAGATGTTTGAAAATGCTTTCTTGAAAGAAAAATAAAATAGAAATAAATTGATGTGTGACTTGATACTTTTAAAAGTTGTTGAAGTTGTTGACACTCATAGCATATAATACATATTTATCTGAGTATTGCTGAGAATTATTTTTTACTGGTTTCTGGGCAAGGTTTATCTGCAACAACTCTCCTCATACTGAAACATTCTAGAGATGATTTAGGACTACAACTTGTATGATGAATATCTTAGCTGGTATTTTTTTTTTGTTCACTATCATAATCTAGTTAGATGATGTTAGTTTAAGGAAGATGTCTTATTGAGAATTTGCTTTCTGATGAAGTTTATATCTAATTAATAAGTGCCCAGTAAAATTGTCACAGTATGAACATAGCTTGGAACTAACATTTAATCATTAGCTAGTTGCACAGCTACATTTAGTCACAGAGTCAATTTCATTCATGCCACAGTTAATTGCCTTAAGTTCTGGATGCCTTTGTCCCATTTCAGATTTGTTTAATTATAGAGACAATGGAAAAATCTCTGTTCACCTCTCCTTCTTTTTATTTGACTTTCCAATACGAGGTTCACAAAAAAGCCAAATCACTGATAATTCCAAGTGCTCACCATTGCATTGATAAATAATTATAAGTGATTATACTATTTTTATACCTTCCAACAGTTTCTCTTCAGGATCTATGAGAATCCCGTGTCATTATTCTGCATTTCACATTGAAACCATGATGCTTTAGTTGTAATGAATATGAATTGTTGATTGAAAAGTTAATAATTTTAATTTATTTTTCTGCCTTGTGTATTTCTGCATAGAACTATAAAAGTTTACAAATAAGAAGCACAATAAAAACAGTGACATAATACAGTAATAGCATAATACAGTGACATTATACACCAAACAGCATAAAATAATAATAACAGATTTAACAATTGTTGATAAGAAAAACAAAACAAAAGAAGTCTGGATACAGGTCATTGAAGAACCTGAACACAAAGAAGAGAACGAACTGGAAAAAATCACAAATTAAAAGATATGCAGCTAGGAGTAAAATATCCATGGTAAAAAACAGCAAAGATTGTACCAATTGTAATAGGTGCCTTGTTAGGTATGATACCAAAAAAACTGGAGCACCACTTGTCAATGGTGGTGACAAAATCCCCATCGTTCAATTGCAAAAGGTAGCTATTTGAAACAGCTTACATCCTGTGACAATACCATGAAACATCATTGGCCTATCCCAGGTCCTTAGATGGACAAATCCAAAATAAACATCTGATTGTGAGATCAAGTATGATAATAATAATGTTATAAGTGAAGGCATCATTTGAGTGAAAAAGATCATAAAGTCCAAACAATACTATCAAGGCAATTAACACCTGTGCAGTTTCAGTCATTAGTTACACATCCAGAATAGGGGGTTGGCCTCAAGCAAAACTAAAAGCTTCTGGATAGGAAGTCCAGAAAGATAATGATAATGAATCACGTCTATCATCATATCAATGAGCATAGGAAGGCATGAATGTTGCAAGTACCCCAGACAGTTAAAGAAGAATATCTGAAGGACAGTGAATAAGATGCACTGAAGCTGGTACACCATGAAGGCTTAATGAATAACAGAGAAACCAAACTGTCCTACAAGAGAAACCAAATGAAGAATAGAAGAGAGACATGGCAAGGCAAAGTATTGGGTGGCCTGAACATTAAAAAAAAACAAAAACCTAGCAGGCAAAGCAGATAACAAGACATGGCAATGGCTATGGAATAGAACTAGAACAACTATGGCAAAAGAAAGCAAAGATAGTACCAATAGTAATAGGCACCTTAGATGCACTCCCAAAACATCTGGAGCACCACTTGAATGTTATCAGCATTGACAAATTACTATCAGTCAATTGCAAAAGGCAGCTTTATTTGGAACAGATTTCATTGTAAAGTGATACTCTTAATACCATCATGCAACAACATCTGGTTATCTGCATTCATATATTCTCAGTATTCCAGTACTGTGCAACTGAATTCTCTTTGTCTGAGAATTGTCAGCATTCACATGCAACATATGATGCTCATTGGTAATAATGTATACTGTAACTACATGTCAGATCCAGACATAGTTACGCCTAGAGCAAACCCACTAAAAATCATAGGGAACACTAACTAGCTTAATGTAGCATAGCTTCATACAGATTCACCCCAAGGCAGAAAATGAGCTTTTACAGTGTACCAGCCAAACTGAGTGCAGATTAAACCTTCCCACTGACCCCATTCTGAACAGAAAGGAAATAGATGTTTTCCCAAGAAACTGAGCAATCACTTCTGATTATGTTCTGCTGTGCTGATGGTTTCATGGTTTTCTTGTACCAGTCTTTAGTCATATGCATGATTAGTTTATGTAAAAAAAGAGTTATTTGGCAATGGACTGACCCACTCTCCCTGGATTGCTGTGTGAATTTAGAAGTACATCTGAATGGATATTGTCACCCATTTTCTGCATACTCCTGGTTAAGTACATATGACTGAAGGAGTTAGGGGTTCTACTTACCTTTACTACCAGTTCGCAACGGGATTGCGCTTGCGCACTTGCTGCACATGCGCAGATGATGACATCCAGGGCGGTGGGCGGGGCCTCCTGCCAGTTTTACTACCGGTTCTTGCGAACTGGTCCGAACCAGGGGCAACCCACCACTGGAAGGAGTAGATCATCACCTTTTCTTGAACACTCAATGTAAAGAGTAAATCTTTTCACATACTTTGTCAAGAGGCAAAAATAGATCCTGTAAAGGGAACACCCTGGAAATGTGAAATTGGCAAGAATACAGAATAGTGACTAATATTCATTATAGCTAGATAGAACAAGAATTCTGACTTTGTTTTTAAATCATAGATTTCTTTACATATTTAAATCTTAATCTGAAATTTAATCAAAATTGAACAGAAATTTTTCACTTTATAAATTCATTTTTCAGCCATCCACGAACTTAATTCTTTTTTTTTTAACAAGGCGTCTCTTAATGTTAACATTAATATCTTAATGAATTAGGTTGCACCTTTTCTTTTTTAACAAGGTCGGCCTCTGTCTAGAGGTCAGCCTTTGTCTACTCTGCAGTGCAATAATTCATTGCTTTGGAATTTGGGCAAATTTTCCAGGATTGTGATTTTGCTTCCTTTTTTGTCCTTGCCTAAAAAAATTAATAATCAACATGCTTTATATTTACAGGGCTTAACCCCAGAAATGAAAACTTTTGTGGACCATTTTTCAAAGTGTTCTGATGGAAAAATAGGAATTGTAGAGGTAAGATTGCTTCTTATTCTGCATTAATTTACACGCTGTGCAGTCATAGCTGTGCAGACACAAAATACGATATTTATTTCATATTTCTAAATCACCCATCTCCCTCAAAGAGGGTGGTTCTGTACAATATAATATAATCAATGAATAATGTATAAAATTAGAAATTAGAAATTAAATTAGGGTTCAAATTTTCAAAAGTATAGAATAATCAAAACATCAAAAGGGAGGAATCCTAAAATGGCCACTTAGCATTGGATTATTACAGGCAGGGAGGAGCTCTCAAAAGATTAGCCAGCCCCATGATTGTGGAAGGCCAAGAGATTGGGGACTTTCCTCATCTCTGGGAACAAGATGTTCCACAAAGCAGGGGGCAGCGGCAGACAAGTCTCTCTTCCTAGACCCCACGAGTCAAAATTCTTTGACTGATGTGGTCTGTAGCACATCTTCCCTGCCTGATCATGTGAGACTGGCTGCTGAGATTGGGCAAAACCAGTTCGGGAGGTAACCTACATGGTCTTGTGCCATGTAGGGCTTTATAGGTGATAACCAACACCTTGAATCAGACCTGGAAACAAATTGGTACCCAGGGCAGTTGGCGGAGTAAGGGTGTTATATGGGACATGTATATACAGTAATACATGTATATTTTACAGTGGTTACTATGGTTACTAATACTAAGTGGTTACTAATACTAAGGTACAAGATTATACAGCCATCTTTTGTCTTGTAGCCCAGTCAGATTATAGTTCTCTAGCCTGAGGAATGGAAGGGATACTATTTATATAATCTATTTTCCTCCTATGTGGATGTTCTCATTCTGAAGTGAACTCATTTGTTATTTGCATGTCATCTTGAGATGATTTTATAAAATAGTAGTGGGGTGGTGGTAGATTGAATTTGTCCTGATATATATTCAATCAATACCTCTGAGCAAACTGAACTCTTAGTTGTGCTATCTCTACTTGCCATTCATGCAACTTAGCAAGGGCATTACTAATATTCCATCATAAACTAAAAGAGGATAGATTGAAACCATTTACTCCCTTTCAAAATATTAGTGCAAATGAAGCTTTCATCATATCTTGATCAACCTAAATTTAAATCTGTGTTCCCCAATCAAGTATAACAGCTTGCTTTGGGATTTGCTTTGTTCAAGCAAAACAGAAAAGTGTGTCCTTTAAAGAAATCTAGAGGAGAATATTTAAGAATTATTTTCTGATAAACCATGGAAAGATGCAAAACCATTTTTGCTAGATATGTATCCAGGTTGCAGCAATGATCATGATATATGATATTCTCAAGACTACACGATGGTTCGAAACAGACCATCTTACAAAGTTTGCGTCCCTTCTTGGGGATCTGTTTCAGATGGTGCAGTTTCATCTTTCGGTCATTGCTGCATGACAAAGTTAGGGGATCTACAGTCCTTCAGCAGCTGTTGCACCACAGAAACTGTTGGCATAGTAGTTAGGCTGATGGGAATTGGAGTCTAAAAACATCTGAAAGAAAAATAAGGTTCTGGGCCCTGCCATACAAGAGTGACCAAGGGCTGACCAAGTATTCAGTGATTTTTCTGGAAATCAACTCCTGAAAAAAATCCAGATTCATGGGAGGTATTTTCCAGTCAGTCTAAAAAAAGACATTTGTTACATAAAATATTCACAATATTAAAATAGTGTCACTGCAGGGGTGAAATCCAGTAGTTTCTGACAGGTTCTGGAGAAATGGTAGCCGGGAATTTTGAGTAGTTCGGAGAACTGGCAAATACCACCTCTGGCTGGTCCCAGATTGGGTGGGAATGGGGTCTTTGCAGTATCCTTTCCCTGGAGTGGGGTAGAAATGGAGATTTTGCAATATCCTTCCCCTGCCATGCCCACCAAGCCACGCCCACCAAGCCACACCACACCCACCAAGCCATGCCCACAGAACCAGTAGTAGAAAAATTTGAATTTCACCACTGTGTCACTGGATGATTTGAACTAGGCCTGAAGCCAGCAGTTCTCAGGGCAGGGATTGTAATGGCTTGATTTCAAGATCACTAAACATCTTGTCAAGAATCTGTTAGTTCATGGGAAGTGCAGGAGGAAGAAGTGAATTGAAGCCACAGTGTGTAAAAGAATCATTTGCACATTCTTACTGCCATAAATCAACTGTTTTGTACAGTTTCATGATAGTCTGCAATACACTATTTCTCTAGTCACACTGACTCTGAGTCTTCTACCAGGTCTAGCCTAGCAGTTGACCTAAATCATAAAATATCAAAAGATTGGTGATTTCCTGTTGAGTCCTGGAAATGAGCAAGGATTTTTAAGATGCTCATTAGAAAGAATGTTCATTCATTCTGTTGCCTACCTTTCTTCTCATTTTATCTTATGTTAGTGTAATTTTTCCCACATGTAGGGCTATCAGTCCACTGAGGTTAGTGGCTTAGTAACTCCAATATAGGGAAAAGCTCAAAATATTAACATTACTATTCAAATTTCATTTTGACTTTGTTTTCTATATTGAATTGAAATAATTGATACATCATTTTGAAAGTAGAACATTCCTTGGATGGCACTACAAGAAAATAAGCCTAAGGCAAATACTCCTCTGAAAAGATCTTGAACTCACTACTTCTTTCTTCTCAGACTCCTGTTACTGGTTTTTCTAGATATTCATTTCATCCAACCTTTGGTCATTTTCCCACTGTTAAAAAGTTAATTTCTTGTTTCTTTCTCCCCCTGTTTTTTTTTATGAAACTATACTTCACCCCTTAAATGGTATAATTTAAAGGAAATTGTGGAATACAATGTAGAACCTATCATTCTTTCTTCCTTCTTTATCTGAAGATTATTGAAATTTGAAAATATTAGTGGAAAAGACCCTAACTTTTAAAAACAAAAATTATCCTTTTCTCATCTCCAGATCCATAGTAAAGGTTATTTTGCTTCTGTTAATAATGAAACATCTTTACAATATTAAGATTTCATTAGCATGTGATAATCAGCCATTTGAAAATTGGAGAAATTTAGTAAGGCAAATTACTGATTTAAATGTCTTATAGAAATGTGCAGGTTGGATCAACAAGTTGAAGACTCTTGGGTAGCTTACATATCACTGCTAGCCACTTATAAAATGTAAAACACACATATTGCACCAAGCTAAAACAAAATCAATCACATTAGGACTTCTATCATTTTATACTTCTGGTTTAGTGATGTGATAGATAATGTATTGGATACAGAAGAAATTATTCACAGATTGTACCTGGTATTTACAAACTACTAAACAGTTGTATGAAACTGTTTCTTATTTCCTTCTGGAAACATAGTGCACTAATTTATACTTTATTCTACTTAGAAGAATAATTCTAAATCAAAGTTAATTTTTTTTTCTCCAGCTTGCTCAGATACTGCCAACAGAAGAAAACTTCCTATTATTCTTTAGATGCCAGCAACTGAAGTCTAGTGAAGATTTCATGCAGGTAAACATAAATTTAGTCTTGTGAAAATTTGCATTGGCAAGGTATAAAAACTTTGCATATGGATGTATGCAACTTGCTATTTTTTTAATTCCAGACGTGGCGAAAGTATGATAGTGACCATAGTGGATATATTGATGCTGAAGAGCTTAAGGTAAGGAAATCTCTATAATCATTTCTTAAATATTTGGGGCATTCTACATCAAAGGTATTTGCAGAAAGAAGTTGTGAAAACAAAACAAGTCTTTAAAAGTAGAGGCAGTACAACACAGCTGTACCAATCTAAGAGTTTATTTTACTGTACTGTTTCTGTCCTAAGTATATGATACCAGCAACATTTAAAAATTATAATTCCAAAGAGGAAATCCTACAGAATGCAACTATCAATTGCTTTAGTGCTGAATGTTTGCCAGTATAACCTCTCTGAAACCAGCTTTGCCATACATGAATGCCTACAGACTATTGTTTCTGGATTGTACCATTGTTCTGACAGGATTGCAGGAATAAACACTGTATGGGAAAACAGAAAGCTAAACACCAGGGAGATAGGCCCTAGTAGCCTACCTTAAATTTCTTAAAAAACACTTCTTTCTCTGTGAAGGTAAGGTATTCATCTATATATTTACATCTTCCAAGAGCATGAAGCAGTACAGCCTAGGAATTGATTTATTTTTGCTAAAGGTATTTTGCCCTTCAGCCAAATTTAAAACAGCAAATGTTTTAAAAATACTCATAGAGAAAGATATAAAATTAACAAATAAAACCAGATATAACTACATGCAGCATAAAACTTCTTAATGTCCTAAACCAGATATTGTCAAGAGATATCGATAGGATTTTAATGTGTCAACTGGCATAAAGATCTTCAATAATGGATGACTATTGTACTAAGAAGGCCTCCCGCAAAATTGTTTTTCTGAGCATAGACCCACAAGTATCATCAGATCCCATCAGATCCAGAAGAGGTATATTATGGATCCCGTCTGCTAGGGAGCTGCACTTGGCAAAAGCCAATGAAGCTAGCTCCAGCCCTGCTGATTTATGGAAATCCCTCAAAACCAGGTTATACTATCAGGCCAGGATATCCCAGGGGATAAGTGAGGTACTGAGGAAGTTCCATTTTAGTTGACATCTGCTGCCCTCAATTTAATCGCATTTTTTCCTGGATATTTTTAAATATATATACTTTTATGGTATGTCACCCCAACTCACTTTTTTGAGAGATGGGCAGCCATATAAATTTGATGAATGAATAAATAAATAAATAGGCCATTGACAGCTGCTTGCAGAAGTGGATAGATTATGTTTTGAAACACTATCAGAGACGATCTCAGGAAATATGCCCTATCTGATCTTAAGACCTTTCATAGTTTTCTCAGATAGAATAACCAAAATATTCTGGGCTTCTGCTTAGTTAGAATATGAGCAGCCTAGAATAGCCCAGCTGAATTTCCTACACATTTTCCCACTTTTGCCCATTCCTATTAAAAGAAAAAATAATACCAAGAATAAAACAAGAAAGAAATTTAGAACAAACATATGTGGTTTTTTTTTTTTTTTGATAGGCATTCATAATTCCCCAGCTCTCAAAACTTCTAGCTTAATAAAGAATTTTATCATGTCACAAAAGTAGGGCAACTGGCTGCCCATCTGGGAAACAAAGTTTTCTTGCAAGGTCAGGAAAGCAACTTCAGCTCTGCTAACTAATTATGGAACCTGCATTTAAAAGAACAGGCATTACCAGAACTGACTGATCAGGAATGGCAAACCTGTAGCCTTAGGGTCACGCATAGTCTGTGATCTAATTTGAAATTACCTTTGAAAGGGCCAAGGGTTTTCCTAAGGGCTTGATGTCTCTCTCCCATAGCCTGTTGCTTGGAAGAAGCCAGTATCAGAAAAAATCAGGAATGTTTGATGAGAAATGACCTTATCCAAATTAGTTCTGACCTCACCTACTGTTTGTCTCAGGCATACCCAGCATACAGCTACCCAAAGGGAGTCTCGTTCTTACATAAGCTCTGTGCAGGATATGAAACTCATTCAAATGATGACATTTACAACTCAAAGAAGCACTGTGTTTAAGAAACAAAATTCTAACTTCAAGTTGAGGACTAGTTGATGGGGAAGTGCTAAAGCAGTACTACTTAGTCACATGAGTCATGTACCCCCTTTCCCTAACGTTTGAGTTCTGTCCTTATTAAAAAAAAAAAAACAAGGCAAGCTATTTGTACTCTTACCTCCAACCGTCTTCAAGTACCCCAAATCACAAAACAACCAACATTCATGAAGTAACCAACAGACCTACCAGTTGGTCAGAGGAATGAGTTGCAGCTTCCAACTATGTGACACTCATAACATAAACTGGAACAGAAGCTTTCCTTATGCCTGCTAGTTGGACAATTATTTCTGTAATATTGTGCTATTAATTAAATTTACTTTATGGTATAATGCAGGCTAATCTATTGATCATCCCCATTGAGAAGACTAGGCACCTGGAATGTAGGAGACAGATTAAGTTTCCAATTGGCATGAGTGTTACTCACTATACTTCTGTCCTTGGCATTACATAGGGGAATCCATGATTACTTAGAAAGAAGATCTATTAAGGTCAATGATTCTTACCCCCAAGCATGTATGAATTACGATTATACTCTTTATATTTTAATAGAAAAGTGAGGAAAAATGTTATTTCTCTATCCATAATTAACTAGAAGAAAAATATTTTATTCTGCAAGTAGATCAGACAAAATATTGCTTTTTGATATATTAATTTCATTTCAGAACTTTTTGAAAGATTTACTGCAGAAAGCAAACAAACAGATTGATGATTCAAAACTATCGGAATACACAGACATTATGGTAAGAACTGCTATTTATTTATCGGAATTAATTGCCCTACCCCATTTTAAGGTACAGAACCTAAAATAATATCTCATAACTCTATTTAGACTGTTACCTCACCCTTTGAGTTACAATTTAGTTGGCTCCATAGGCTTCATAAACAATGGGCAATTTTTTAAAAGTCTGAAATTATAACTGAAAAAATCCAGCAGGCTCATCTATAACGCAGGTCCATTTTGTGTGTACAAGAATAATCTGCTATCATCTTTGTGCATTGTGTTGCATGGATTTCATTTACAGAATTGTCTACGATGACCATCCCAGCAGAGAAATATGGGAGTTGAGGACATCATGTTAAGAAAGTCTGCTCTCAAAATCTTTTGGAGATAATCAATTGAAACTCAAGAGAATTTTGGGAATGCCATGTACTGCATATTCATAACATAGTTTCAGCTACATTAATGTTGTAGTGAACTGCCATTGCATTGGGAAAATTTTGTCAATATCAGCCTCAGAAGGTGGATTTGGAGAGGTGGTGTGGTATAAATAATAAATTTAGTTTCCACTAAAGTCTAACATTTGTACAGCATTTATATTAAATTTGATCCAATTTTCCTTTGTTAACCTACACTTAAAGTGGCTTAGAATTCTTAATCAATATGAAAAATGTCTTAGAAAACCAGTCTAAAAGACTGCATTGTCAGCTGTTTTTCTATGTAAAGAATGACTTTGGATCTGATGGTTTTTAGAGGAGAACATGACAACTAGCAATTCTTCCTGCATAACTTTCTATACTTTCTTGGAGATCTCCCAAACTTTCAGCAGTGAACCCTAATTGCAGAACTCAACGCCAGGATTTGGGATCCAACCTGATTAAAACAAAATGTAAAAGCAGATATAAAAGCTGCTGAAGAATATGATGTAATAAAGTACACATCATTAAAAGTCCAAACATTTGAAGTGGTGACAATGACTTCATGGGAGACTACTGGGTTTCATCAAGTTAAGCATATTTCCCAGACATGAGAGGACTGTGCTTTCACTCAAACTTTTCCTCTTCTGGTTGATTTTTTTAAAAAATAAACTTATTATAGACTATAACTTAATTTTTTCAGCTCAAGATGTTTGACGAAAACCATGATGGAAAGCTGGAACTGACAGAAATGGCCCGGTAAGAATATTTGGAGAAAAAAAGGTAGAAAATTTCATCGATTGGTTGTGGAACATGATACAATGTGGATGGGCAAAAGGAATGGTGGTACTTAGTGAAAAGCCAGTGCTGTAGGATGTGCTGGAGTGGTTCCTCCACGGTTAAACTGGGCAGTCCATTCTTGGGTGGAAAAGGTCAACCCAAGCAAGCAATTGTCCAAATACGGACATGTGTTGATTTTTGACATTGAGAAAGAAATGAGAACTTCCAAGAAATGACAACACTTCTAGGCCCAGCTAGCAATATCCTCTACTTCCAACAATTGATTTATTTATATCCCTTTATTGTTATTAAAAATAAATTAAGGAAGTGAACATATCCAATACCCCTTCCTCCTTCTATTGTCCCTGCAACAACCCTGGGAGTTTGAGTTGGGTGAAGAGAATGACTGGCCCAAGGTCACCCACTTACCTAATTCCAGTGGTGGGATTCAAGTAATTTAACAACTGGTTCTCTGCCTTAATAATTTCTTCCAACAACCAGTTTGCCAAACTGCTCAGAAAGTTAACAACTGGTTCTCCCGAAGTGGTGCGAACTGGCTGAATCCCACCACTGCCTAATTCCATGCTTCAAATAAATACACATTTTAAAAAACTATCTTCTCAAAGGGTTTGCCTACAAAATATAGGAAGTTTCAGTTCATTTGACTTTCTCAGCATCTGTTAATCTTTAAAGGGAGTGAAATGTATCCGTGCAAAGTATTTTGACCTAGAAACAGTTTCAATTTGGAATGCTCAATTTTGAGTTCAACCAGCTGTTCACTGAAGAAGTGGTGTGAGCTAGAAATAATTTCCAGTGGAAAACACCTGCAATGAAACATTAATGTTTTCAACTTGAAATAACTCTAACAAACTGGATATGGGTTACTTCAAGCATTCCAAAATTGAAATGATTTGCTTCCCTCTGTTCTCTGCTTCTTTATTCACTATGGAATTGTTCTAAATTCCTCTTGTTTTCTCCCAAGGTTATTGCCAGTACAGGAAAACTTTCTCCTTAAATTTCAGGTATGCCTGTCTAAAAGTGTTCTGTATATTCATATACTGAAATCTTGATTCGTTTATCTTCTAATATTTGTCTTTCTTTTGAATATTAGGGTATTAAAATGTGTGGAAAAGAATTTAATAAAGTTTTCGATACATTTGATTCAGTAAGTAGAATTTTTTTAAAAAATAAAGTCTGTGAATCAAAGTTTTCAATGTATTTCTAAGCTGCAACAAGTTAATGAAAGCAGCAGGAATGAATAATAGAAAAACTCAAGTACTGTTTTTTTCCCCCCTTTTCAGGATGGGAATGGCTACATAGATGAACAGGAATTAGATGCGTTGCTAAAAGATCTCTGTGAAAAGAATAAAAAGGTAATTCTAAGATTTCCATTTAAGTTGTACTTAATGGGCCTTTTTCTCTTCCCAAGTCTAGCCAGTTCAAGAAGTTCTTTTGAAATGCTCTATATTTAGAATTCTGGATACAAAAGGAATGAAATTGTATATGTAATACCAGGCAGCACAGTTTACTCCTACATTAATCTATTCGCATCACTGCTTTAGTAAAACAGCCACCACTTCTCTTAGATGTATCCCCAGGCTGAAAGTATAGTAGGTGTCTTCCTTCTTTGAACTAAATACCTATTAACAATAAATTTGAAAAGGACCACACAATGCTCTGTCTTAACAAAGACAAAAATAGCTGCTCTTTTCACAAACCCCTTTCCACTGTTTTCTTTCAAGCAGCCCTCAGGGAGCAGCAATTAACCATATTCCCTTAAGAGGACCATAAATGTCAAACAAGAAGTCCATATCTAGCAACACCCCTGGTAGTTAATTCATAGTAAAATGGTTGGGAACATACACTTAGTGACAAAAGAATGGAAACACAGTTGTCGGTATGGTACAATGTCACTCCTGGGGCAGGGTTCACGTAGGTTGCTAAGATGAAGGTTAGCATCCCATAGTCAATAGGCTCTTTGCCCACCCCAAATGTATTTACTTCTTGCACATTTTGCAAAAATAAATTTGAAAATGTGTGCATGAAGCCTTATTTGGTTTAACATAAATGTTTTGATTGTGCCAGCCCAGAAATTCAACTGTTCCATTCGGTGGCACCACATCAGTGGTGGGTTCCTCCCGGTTCTGCCGAGCCGGTAGCGGTGACAATGATGTCACCAAACCAGTTCTGCCCCACCTACCGCCTCCTGTCCCCCCCCCCACATTATTCTTACCTTTTATTTGGCCCTACCCCCAATCTATTGCTGCCTCCTGAGTCCCAGCTGATCGCTAGAGGGAAAAAAACTGTTTAAACTCTTGCCGCGGGTCTTCAAAGGGCCGCCCTACAGCTGATCAGTGTTAAAAGAAAACAAATGAGTAGACCGGTGCCTGCAAAAATACATGAGTAGATCAGTGCCTGCAAAAATGCATGAGTAGACCAGTGCCTGCAAAAATAAATGGGTGGATCGGTACAGCTCTGCAAGCAGTTAAAAGCCTATTTAGCAGTACCTCTGCTAAATCCTAAATAATTGTCACATGACCATCAAATCCACAAAATAAGCCACGCCCACAGAACCGGTAGTAAAAAAAATTAGAACCCACCCCTGCACCACATCACTGGCTGTTTCCCACTGTGACCCTTAAGAGACAAATAAGAAGTAAACAAATACATAAATAAATAACCCTCACTTGCCAAAGGACTATTATGCTATGCAGTAGGGCTTTTTAGCTATTGACTTTTTTTTTAATAACCCACAATTAATGGGGTAATACTGGTAGTCTTCAACTTACAACTACAATTGAATCCAAAATTTATGTTGTTAAGTGAGAAATTTGTTAAGCAAGTTTTGCCCCATCTTACACACTTTTGCCAGGTTTGTTAAGTGAATCACTGCAGTTGTTAAATTAGTAACACTGTTGTTAGGTAAATTTGACTTTCCCGTTGACTTTTTTTTTTTTATTTGATTTATATGCTGCCCTTCTCCGGAGACTCAGGGCGGCTTACAGTGCGTTAAGCAATGACTTTGCTTGTCAGAAGGTCCCAAAAGGGGATCACATGACTCCAGGACACTGCAACCGTCATAAATGGGACTCAGTTGTCAAGCATCCAAATGTAAATCACATGACTATGGGGATGCTACAATGGTCATAAATATGAAAAATGAGCATAAGCAGCTGTGAAATCCAGCCGGATCTATCTGGTTCGTGCGAACCGGAAGCTCCGGCAGCGGGAGGCTCCTCCCACCTGCCAGGATTTCATTATGTCCCGTTTTTGACCCTCTGTGCATGCACAGAAGGCTCTGGCATGTGCAGAGGAGGCGTGCGTGTTCCCATTCCTGAACCGGTAGCGAAGGTAAATGGATTTCACCACTGGTCATAAGTCACTTTTTTCAGTGCCATTGTAACTTCCAGTGGTCACTAAATGAACTGATAAGGCGTCTAAAATTTTTCAACTTTCAAACATTAGGGGTGCTCAAAAGTTGTGACACGCCTTGGGGACAATAACGATATTTTGGTTACTTTAATGTAATTTAGATGTGCTTGGTAAGTAATTACATAAATACCATAACTTTTTAACATTTTGTTTCATTTGTAAATTGAGGACTATCTGCATATTGTTCTAAAGCAAGGGTTATAATCTGCAATAGTTGAATTCATAATAACTACACAAAAAACAAACAGTAGTTTAGTTTAGCACAACACATACACACCATCCCAGAAATACATAATGCTTCTCACACTCGCAAACATTTCTAAACCGACTCCTTTCAAACGGCTTGGAATTAACAACTGCTCCTCTTCTCAACCACGTCAGTGTAAATGTGAGAAATGCAATTCAACACTATTGGAAGATTTAGAGTTGAGAGGAATGATATCTAGTGGCTTTAAAATACGTTTTCTTTTTTTAAAAACAGGAATTAGATATCAATAACCTTGCAACCTACAAGAAGAACATTATGGCCTTGTCTGATGGAGGAAAACTTTACAGAACAGAACTTGCTCTCATCCTCTGCGCTGGGGAAAATTAAGAGTCCTCCTCTCATTTCCACTCCAACTAGTAATATATTGTATCTTAAAAAACAAAAAACCCCACAAAATTAACTGTGCATTATAAGAGAGTAGGCTTTATTTCTTTTATACTTTGTAAATTTAAAATCGCATATAGATAATTAGCCAGCTTATGTGGCACATTCTTTTCAGCTTGTTTCTACTATGTTCGTAATGTACAGCTTTTGTAACTAAAGAGGATGTCTTAAATTACCCCGGGCCAGTCTGTCAATGCATTTACCAATAAACATCGCTTTGTTTCTGTGAGACATGGGAAAAGGTTTTAAGAGCACAGCTGAGATTGGCATTGGCTAGGTCTCCATTAAGCAAATAGATTTTCGACAATGTCAGAAAGAAACACACATTCAAAAACAGTTTAGGATGAGGTGGACTTTTTTATTTTTTCCTTCCTTTTCTTCTAAAGGAATGTAGGACCTGGATAAGAGGGAGGCTGTTGGGATCCACCAGAATCGTTTGGTGGCTTCATCTTCTAGAAAGTGATGGTCAGCCTTTTTGTCAAGTGTACTATGTCAATCAGTCCAAAAAGACTAGTCACCTCTTTCTAGCACATGGGTGTCCAACCTGTTGCTGTCACATGCCTTTTTTTCCCTTTCCGGAGCTGGGGTGGGTGTGGCCTGTGCATGACACATCCGGACCGCGGACTGCCAGTTTTGACATCCTTGTTCTAGGAGATATCCCATATCTAAATATACCTGAAACCACTGAGAAATGTTTTAAGAATTTCATTATTAGCAAACCAGTTTCAGTCGAGAAAGGATTTGGGCATAGACACATCAGCAGTGCATTAGTTTACTATGATCACGTCAACTTCCAATATGTTATAAATGTCTTGCTCTCCAGCTTCCTTAAATTCACTACCAAGGTCAAGAGAGGCTCTGGATGTGAAGGTGCTGAACTTCCTGAGTTATTAAGCTTCCTTGTTGCCTGGCAAGAACAACATTGTATTTTTACTGGACAAATGGCATATTTCTAATCAGTTAAAAATCAATACACAAATTTGCCTCATATTTTACTTTCAATCTTTAGTATTTGTAAATGCTGTTATGTCAGAGAATGTCAGTCCATTTTTCTAAAACTATTTCCATATTTTGCATAATATAACTCTTGCAAACTGCTGTTTTTACATCATTCTGTGTAATCTATAATTAAATTTAATATGCTAATATACTAGTACACAATTTGTTTGATATTCTGTTTTATCACAGATAATTAATAAAGGATACACACTCACACGGATCAATTGATAACCCAGCTAATTTTCCAATTTAGCAAATCCTCCAATTTCCACAAGAAATAGTTAATTTATCTCCTAATTTTTATAAACGGTTGAGGCATATTCAGTGCAAATAAAATTGCTTTATCATCCATGTACTGTACCTAACCTAGAAATGACTGAAGGAGCACAGAAAACCATGTGTCTGACTCATACTTACATCACAATTCCATTTAATTATTTTGGGTAGGATTTTGTCATTTAGTTGTAACAATCCAATAAAAATACACCTGTTTACTGCAAAAGGAAACTACAGAAGCTGACTCTCAATCATATCAATTCAAAAGGCATTATATAAAACATTTAAAATATTGTTTATCAAATCTTCATACATTCATTTATTTTAATTGGTTTTGGGGAACTATTTCATTGGGCTGAAATTTATTCACTGCTTTCAATCAGATCTACATAACTTCCAAACAAATGTGATAATATTCCCAAGTCTATTAAATTTAACTTGTGATGCATCTATTTTATTACTGTATGTTTTCTTGATCAATCTATCCCTTTATATTTTCAAAGTTACTTAATATAAGGCTGCAATTTTTCCTACCATATGACTAGAATGTACATTTCACTGATACAAATGAGATCCAACTAGCAAGTGCTTGTATGTTTTTTTAAAATTTGTACTACCATTATGAGTGTTTCTTCATCAGAAAAGTTACTGCATCAAGGTTACTGCTTAATCAGGTCTTAATTCTACTGCAGGTATTAACCATTTAAACAATGGTAACTTGTATGGGCTGTTGCATATCAAAGGATTTGCATACTATTTCAGTAGTAGGCAGCTTCATATGGTTATGGGACTGTTTAATTATTAGCATTTAGGAATACTATGAAGAGATAAAGTTACAGTCAAATCATTTAGCTAACTGGAAATTATATCATAACATCAATAAGTCACTTGATATATAATTATGGCTTTTGAAAAAGCTCGTTTTACAGGATATTCCTTTTATTTACCATGGTAGGTATTTATTCATACAGGATCAATACGCCTATTGATCAAAATATCAATCTTGAGTAACTCAAATATTACTCAAGATGAACCTATAATTAAGCATCTAAATATACATGCCCTAATTTTTGTTAATACTGTGTGGCTACAAAGCCCATGGCATTTAATAAGAGCAGCTGCTGTGAATCTTCAGAAATTAGGCCAATGAATATTAATTACCAATTCATATTAGTATATTTTATGATAAATTAAAGCACAAGGGTGCATGCTATATTTTGCTGGATGTTCCCTCCCAACTCTTTACACGAAAGAAAAAATATCTTTATTCTATGAATGTGATTACTTCAAAGTGGAGTTGAAAATGTAAAGGTAACAGTGATACATTGTATACCCTGAGATTTGGTATCATCTCTCTAATCTTTTTCAACTGCACTGCTTTTCTTGGGTGTCAAATAACTTTCATAAATTCTTTCATATTCATAAAAGAAAATAAATTATGTACTCAAGAATGATCCCAGCACCATTAGTTTTCCTTTATGTCAACGTCATCCAAGGAAAACACCAGCGGTGGGTTCCTTCCGGTTACGCCCGGTTACACCGAGCCAGTAGCGGTGACGATATGATGTCACCAAACTGGTTCTGCCCCCCATCCCCCCACGTTCTTACATTTTATTTGGCCCCACCCCCAATCTATTGCTGCCTCCTGAGTCCCAGCTGATGGGCTATAAGGAAAAACTGTTTAAACTCTTGCCGCGGGGCTTCAAAGGCCGCCCTACAGCTGATCAGTGGTAAAAGGCAGTTTGGTGGTAGACTGGTGCCTCCAAAAATAAATGAGTAGACCAGTGCCTGCAAAAATACATGAGTAGACCAGTGCCTGCAAAAAAACATGAGTAGACCAGTGCCTGCAAAAATACATGAGTAGACCAGTGCCTGCAAAAATACATGAGTAGACCAGTGCCTGCAAAAATAATTGGGTAGAGCTCTG
This sequence comes from Pantherophis guttatus, assembly GCF_059756535.1. Taxonomy (NCBI): domain Eukaryota; kingdom Metazoa; phylum Chordata; class Lepidosauria; order Squamata; family Colubridae; genus Pantherophis; species Pantherophis guttatus. The sequence continues at coordinate 186,129,549 of NC_142065.1, read as the reverse complement.
CAAGCAGTTAAAAGCCTGGTAGACCAGTACCTCTGCTAAATCCTAAAGAATTGTCACGACCATCAAGCCATGCCCACAAAATAAGCCACGCCTATAGAACCGGTAGTAAAAAATTTAGAACCCACCCCTGGAAAACACTACAGCTTAGTGATAGAAATCATTTTCAGGCAAATTTTCAAGATCTGTATGAGATCTTAGCAGGTGGGGCTGAGAAAGATTCCTGACTGAAACCTGGAGAGCTTTTTAGAATAAAGAGGATACATTGGTGGTCTTTATAAAGATTTTTATCTCTACTTCTGGCCATGATGACTACAAGTGAGGGAAACTGCCATATGACAACACAAGAAAGGCCGTAGGTTTCTCCCTTATTTAGACAGTGCCAAGCTAGACAAAACAAAGTCTGCTCTGAAGCTGGATTTTCAAATATATTTATTTGGATTTCAGAATTAATCTATTTCTGGCTTTATGCAGTACAGGTTTATTAAATTACACCCCCCCTCCAAATCAAGTTGATTAGCACAAGTTAATAAACTATAGCAATCTGAATAAAGTTAAAGAGAATGTGAAAACGCCACCAATCCAACTGACCTTAAGACTGTGGTCCGAATTCAGTCACTGTATAATACTTTCAGATTTCTTTTACGGATTATTTGGTTTACTTTATACAATGCGGTGTCAATTACTGAGAACTGAATCTTGTTCCACCTTCATTGTTCTTAGAAGTCTGTGACAAAATTAGAATTCAGCAGTTGTGCATTAAGCAGACACCAACAAACACATCAGATTTCAGGGCCATCCAGTTTATCCCCAATGTCCTAAATGCCAAGTTGGAATGAAGGGAACTGTCGCTCCTATAACTTCCAAAAGGTGATCATATTAAATGCTTCTGCCAACATTTGCAAAAAAAATTTCAATTCAAGGATGCATTCCATTTTTTGTCAGCATCAAAAAATTGGAACAGCATCAACTCAGGATGGCATGTGAATTTATTTCATTGTATCAGTGATGTCTGCTGGTGGTTTCAAATGAAGGGAGTATGTGATACAAACTGTCAATTATTTTCAGGTTTTATAACTAGAATATTGTGTTATGGTTCCCTCTAGTGGACACTGCTTCTTACAATATTGTCAACATAAGATCAAGATATGATTAGAAGATTCAATTTCTATACTAAATGTGGAAGCATTTAGATTTAATCCCTGCCACTTCTTCAATTCCTTTATTAAATGGCACAATTTCTCCTTTTATGTAGACTGCAGCATGATGCTTCCTATAGCCCAAACACATCTTTATTTTTCTTCATTGTAGAAAGTATGTTTCACAGTGTATTTTTAAAAATGTTTTCTTACCAATGCTGTAGCTACAATAATTTTATATATTATCATTGTAATTCAAATGCATTCCTTCCGAATTATGGACATCTGTCTGATTTTCACTTAATATAAATGTAGACTGAAAAGATAGTGCCCTATCTCACAAGCCTAATATTAAATGGTAATATTTGTACAGAGGCAACTCCCATTCTTAAGATTCTAGACAATTCAAACAAGTGAAAAATCCACTTGTTGCTCAAGATAGACTACTGACCATAAACAATAATACAGTCTTCAACTTACGACTGTTAATTTAACAATGTTTCAAAGTTACAATGGCCTTGGAAGTGAGTGATGACCTGTACTCACTTACAATTGTTGCACCACTCCTGCAATCACATGACCACAATACAGGCACTTGTCAACCGGCTAACATCTATGACTGGTTGCAGCATCCTGTGGTCTTGTGATCAAGATTTGCGACTGTTTTTGATAATTTCTGGCAAAAGAACAACAAAAAACCCAACCCTTTGGGGAAGCTGGGTTCACTTAACAGCATGATTTGCTTAATGACTGCAGTAATTAGTTTAATGCCTGTCTAAAAGTTGTCATAAGATCCAGTCCAGCTTGACTTACAACCTCAACAATTTATAATGGAAATTCTGGGCCCAATTGTGATTGTTAAATTGAGAACTTCTCGTAAAGAAAAAGGAACTATGAATGTATTAACATTTAACAATTTGTGTATGTCTGTTAAAATATTGCCTACAAAGAATGCAACATTGGAGTTTGTGAACATAAAATGGATACACATGGACATACAGATAATTATCAGCAGCGGTGGATTTTATTGCTAGAATACAGAAAATTTTAGAAAGAAGCTATATAAAAAGTCACATAAAAATGTAAATTATGAGCCTTTTGTTTTTCGTATCATTTGTTCCATGATATTCCACTGGTCATTGGTGACCTAGCATAGAAAAGAAAACACTTTAGTTGAGATGCTGATTTTTTTAAACTATCATCATGTAATGTGTCGCTATAATGGGCATGACCCTGCCAGGGATAATGTTCTTAAACTGCATTCAGAGCAGAACAGATCCTCAAGTAAATCAATGAGACTTAAAGCTTAGTACTCAAATCAAAAGTATATAGTAACATTTTAAAATTCTAAGAAGAAAAATAACTCTTAAAAATGGTGGATAGAGGTGGCAATAGCCTCATGAGGCCTGGATTGTTTTAACCAAGCATGAAAAGCTGACATTGGGAGGAAAAATGAAGAAATATGATGGGAAGCATAGCAGAATGGACGGCAGGATTAACTGATTACCACGCCTGATAAGAGTTTTCCATTTTGTAGCCTTTTGTTACAAAGTTTTCCTTGTAAATTATTACCTTACGTAATTCATTGAATTCTCCAGCCATAGACACGTATTCCCCACCATCCATTCTAATGACCTGTAAGATTGATGCAGAGGTTGTTCCATTAAGAAATTCAAATTATCAGCTGAACTAGCTTACTTCAGTGGAACTTTTGTACAAGAAGAAATACCTTTAAAGTACTCAACTTCTGTGACTTACTGAACTGTACTAAATTTGCATAAAGCATTCTTTCCACTAGGCCGTAGGTAGTTTTTAAAAAGTTAAAGAGTGATTCATAAAGCATTCTCATCATGCCCACAGAGCTTGATGTAAAAACGCTGGAATTAAACACCTTCAAGGAATCAGGTGGCGCTTGGGTGTAATTACACTTTTCTAACAGCAGCAGTGAGCTTCATGCACCCAGGATCAACTTACTGCTCCATTAACCCAATTCGCATAATCACTACAGAGGTAGGTGGCAAGGTTGCCGATCTCTTCCACAGTTCCCAGGCGACCACAAGGAATTCTCTGGATCATTTCTTTCTCAAAGATCCCTGTGGGATCCAGGCGGCTGAAGGCTCCCTGGAAAAAAAAAACCAACAACAACCAGGGGGAAAAAATGATTGTTGTAGCAAAAAGATTTGTGGCTTGCAAAAAGAAAGTAGAAGAAAAAAGAACAATAAAACAAAAGGGAAAAAAATGTGATCACAAGGAAGCAATTCTAAAATGTCACTCATAATTATAGGAACTCCTTGAGTTACGACACAGCTGTAACTCCGGGTAGTTGTAAATCAGGTCACTCATCTGATCGACCCGATTTTACTACTTATTTTATGGCCTTTTTTGTGACCTTTGTGGTTAATCAAATTCGCAATCGTTAAGCAAACCATTGGTTTGCAATGGGTGCGGTTTTGCCAAAAACTGGAGTTAAATCCATACCCAACCCTGTGTGGGGCAGTGCTTCTGGTCACTGCAAAGAACTCAGTTAATTTATTAATGGGTAATAATTTACCTTTGTCCTTATTGGACCTGGTTGAATCACATTGAATCTCATGCCGTATCTACCCCACTCAGCTGCAAGAGACCTAGAAATCAGCAGAAATTAATTAAATATTCTGCACCCAGAGATTAATATAGCTGCAAAATGTAAGGCTGCTAAATGAGCAGACTACAGTTCTGTGAAAAGTATAGACAGATCTAAAATGAAGGTTTACAGGAGAAGCAGGAAAACAGCTAAATTTGATTCTCTCCTTGAGAGAATCAAAGGTATCAAGAAAAAGTAATGCATTTTTAAATAATACTCACTTGCACAGGGCATCTACACCTGCTTTGGCAGAAGCACTTGGTACTACAAACCCAGACCCGCTTTCTGCATAGACGGTTGTAATGGCCAGAAATGCTGCCCCTGAAAAATTCAGGAAAATTCTGTTATAACTTTGACCTGACAGTTGACTGAGCTTTTTTTATATTTCTTGTAGAAATTGGGATGTATCAGTCAAGACCGAAACACTAGCATTTACATCTAAACCTTTATGGACATGTAGGTATCTGTGTATCTGTACCTATTCATACAGATGCACACAATGCAGTAATTTCAGTTTTCTGTTTGTAGACTTTAAAAGCATCCATTTCAAAAGAAGAAAGAATACAATTTTTAAAAAGACATTCATACCCATATTTACAACATTGTTTTGGCAACAGAAAGGGATAAAAATTATTATTTGTACTATTTGTGATTTGCAAATAAGTCACCATCCATTAGACGCTTAAATGGATTATTATATTTTATTTCTTTACTTTGCAACTAAGTTCCAAAGGCTGCAGTTTTGTTGACCAACTGTTAATAAAACAAAAACTGATCATATATTTGACGACATGTACTTAATCAATAAGTATGTACACTTCATGTTGAACATATTACTGGCAATATAAAGTTAAAGAAAAAATAGCAATAGCAATAGCACTTAGACTATATACCGCTTCACAGGGCTTTATAGCCCTGTCTAAGTGGTTTACAGAGTCAGCATATTGGCCTCCAACAATGTGGGTTCTCATTTTACTGACCTCGGAAGGATGGAGGGCTGAGTCAACTTTCAGTCTGGTGAGATTCAAATTGCCAAATTGCAGGCAGCCGGCAATCAACTTGGGCGTCCTCCTGGATTCACGGCTGTCTTTAGAAGAGCACTTGACGGCCGTGACCGGGAGGATTTTTCATCAGGTTCCCCTGATCCGCCAGTTGCGTCCCTTTCTGGATTGGGACTCCTTACGCACAGTCACTCATGCCCTCGTCACCTCCCGCCTGGACTATTGTAACACTCTCTACATGGGGCTCCCCTTGAGGAGCACCCGGAGGCTCCAACTGGCGCAGAGTGCGGCCGCGCGGGTGGTAATGGGAACGACATGGCGTTCCCATGTAACACCCCTCCTGCGTGAGCTGCACTGGCTCCCGGTGGTCTTCTGGGTGCGCTTCAAGGTTTTGGTTACCACCTTTAAAGCGCTCCATGGCTCAGGACCTGGGTACTTGCGGGACCGCCTACTACCACCAATAGCCTCCCACCGGCCGGTACGCTCCCATAGAGAGGGGCTCCTCCGGATGCCGTCGGCCAAACAATGCCGACTGGCGGCCCCCAGGGGGAGAGCCTTCTTTGTGGGGGCACCTATTATCTGGAACGAGCTCCCCCCGGAGATACGGAGGATCCCGGATCTGCGTACCTTCTGCCGCGCTTTAAAGACCTTTTTATTTCACCAGGCGGGCCTGGCCTAATTTTCTCCCTCTTTTATAAAAGATTTTTAATTTTTAATATTTTTTAGTATTTTATATATTCAAATTTTAAAATTGGTTTTAAATTGATTGGGGTTTTAATTTGTCTGGGCCAAAACTATTTAATTTGATTTTAATTCCACTTTTAAATTTTGTATGTATGTATTTTATAGTTTGGCTGTGCACTGCCCTGAGTCCTTCGGGAGTAGGGCGGTATAGAAATAAAAAATAAAATAAAATAAAAAATCAGCAGAAATAGCCTGCAGTACTGCATTCTAACCACTGTGGCTCAGTATTTATGTATTTAACTATATGACATATAGTTAAATTGGATAGTTAGCATAATTAATGATCTTATATTTTTTATAAAAATGTGCTTTACAAATGGTAGCAGTTGCAAAATAATGTTTAAGCATCCATATAAATGTGATGTAGATATTTCCTTTGTTTTGTTTGTAGTGTCAAGCGAGACAAAGCCAAAATGGTTTGTAGGAATCAGTTAATAATAAAAGTGGTAGCCATTTTCACTAATCATTATTACAAGGGTTATATGAAAAGTGCCTAACATTCCATAAAATGCCTAGTTTGCATAATTTATATCTACAAGCAAAATTTACTGTATGTGTAATGTTTAGTTTAGTTTATTGTCACTGCACCTCGTACAACGAAATTAAATGCCATCTTCAATATACATTATACATAAAACAATAAAACAAAACACACATCCTTCACATTCTATACAACTTAATTGAAAACCCTTGATATTGCATTAATATTGCACTATACAGTAGAATTCAATATAGTTACTGCTCTGGGATAGAAGCTGTTTTTCAGCCTATTTGTCCTTGTTTTTATTGTCCTGTACTGTCCGCCAGATGATCATAGTTCAAAAAAAGGGTGCCCAGGATGAGATGAATCTTTAAGAATGTTTTGAACTTCCTTAAGGCAGCAGGAGCTATAAAGATCTTCCAAAGAGGGGAGAGGGCAACCAATAATCCTCTGGGAAATGATGTTAACCCTCTGGAATGCTGTCCTATTTGCCACTGTGCAATTAATTGGCAAACCACATACAGGTGCAGTAAGTTAAAATACTCTATATGGTGCAACAGTAGAAGGTCACCAGCAGTTTTTCATTCAGTTGTTGTTTACTGAGAAGTCTTAGGTAGTATAATCTCTGCTGGGTCCCTTTTTTTTTCTCAAAAAAGTTTTTTTAATTTTTATAGACAAACAAACATACAATACATAATCAATCCATCAGTGAATCATCTGCGTGCATCTTTTGTGTCTTCTCCCTACTCAATTATTTCTCATATCTTAATATTTATCATTTCATTTGTTATAACATTTCTCCCCCCTTTCTTTACAATATTACTTTATACATATCTCTTCTCCAACCAATCATAAAATTGCCCCCATATCTAAAAATACTCCAATTCCTCTCTATCTTTAAATATCAAGGTCAATCTATTCATTTCTGCACAATTCAATATTTTCTTAATTATTTCTTCCTCCATAGGATTTTCTCTGCTTTCCATCTTTGTGCAAATACTACCCTCGCTGCTGTTATCACATGTACAATCAAATATATATATTCCTTACTAAATTTCTCTGGTAAGATACCCAATAGGAACAGTTCAGGTTTTAAATCTATATGTTGTGTAATTTCTTCTAACCATGTTTTAATTTTCATCCAATAATTTCTTGCTTCTGGACATGTCCAACACATATAATACGATCCAGATAACTAATGACATTTTGCTGGGCTCTTTTGACCAGTGCTTCAATATGACTTTATTTAATTATTTTAAATCTATTTTAACTTTTGTGTACAAATGTTTTATTTTGGCTGTTCACCGCCCTGAGTCCGAAAGGAGAAGGGCGGTATAGAAATCTGAAAAATAAAAATAAAATAAATGAGCACCCCAAGTCAGGTCCTTTTTTATGATAACAACCAGAAACTTAAAACTAGCCACTTGCTCCACTTGGTCTCCATTGATAACCAAGGTCTGGATGTCTGATCTATTCCTGCTATAGTCCACTATAAGCTCCTTGGTCTTATTGGTGTTAAGGACCAAGTTATTATAATGTATAGCAATGGCAAGACATGAACTGTTAAACAGGCTAACAGCAGCTCTTCCTTTGGTACCTGATGACTGTAAAGTAGCTTTTCCTCCAGAAGGTGGATAGGTAGAAAAAGTTGACTCATTTTCCCAAAAGGGTTTGCTAATAACTAACAAAGTATGAGGCCTATTTTCAGAATAATGAACTATACTAAAAGCTGAAATTTCTGGACATCTGCAAGGAAACAAACATAGATGTCACTTGCATTCAGTGACAAAATAGTGATGTTGATCAATTTGTGCTTACCTTTCTGGGCTTTAATCAATTCTTTTCCAATTTGCAACGTTACAAAAGCAGTACCATTCAAAACAATATCAGTGATAGCCTTCCATGCATTTGGAGAAAGACGTTCAGAAGGAGAAATAAAATTTCCAGCAGCATTATTTATTATTACCTGAAATAAAGAAAAATACATTAGATCTGCATTTGGTATACTGTTTACTTGAGATAATAAATAAGCAGTTACCAATTTCTACGTAAACAAAAGACTAACAGTCAAAACTTGTCATGTCAAGTAATACTTCTGGCTTTAAAATGTGACTATTTCAATATAGTCATGTGAAAAAATAACTACCATATATACTCGAGTATAAACCGACCCGAATATAAGCTGAGGCACCTAATTTTACCACAAAAAAATGGGAAAACTTATTGACTCGAGTATAAGCCTAGGGTGGGAAATGCAGTAGCTACTGGTAAATTTCAAAATAAAAATAGATACCAATAAAATTACATTAAGTGAGGCATCAGTAGGTTAAATGTTTTTGAATATTTATTTCAAAGAAAAACAGTAAACTAGTTCTGTAAGTGGAAAAGAGGGTCAACAAAAACAATATGGTATCAACAATAACTTTAAAAGTACAACCTTTAAAACCTTAGCTCAATCAGCAACCAAGCTAAAACACAAGAGTTAAAATCCTTCAAAACTGGATTTTTGATCTCCCTTTTATTTTGAGACATAATAGACTAGTTTTACACTATAACTAAATTACACAAGAGAATGTAGTATATATACCAAAAATAATTCAATAACAATTTAATCTGATACATTGGGTTAAGTGACATAGGTCTTGATCTAATTTCAGGCAAGTTCAAGCCTCTGTTAAGAGATACCTGCATTCTCTCTCTCTCCCCCTTCCTTTTTCTTTTTTTTCTCTCTTTGTCTCCTTCTTTCTTCTCTCTTTTTCTTTCTTTCTCCCTCCCTCTCTGTGAAAAACCCCAGAAGGTCTTTGGTAGGAGGAAGAAAAGCCAGAAGTTTTGAAACGTTTTGTAGCTTACCCTGAGCAAGGATAGCTAGTGCAGGCACTTACAATAAGCTCTCAACTAAAGTTCAGTGTATGTGGGGATCCCCAAACAGTGAAGATGAAGTGTGAGTAAAAGAGTTTACCCTTCCCTCCCACCTCCACCCTCTTTCTCCTTCTCATCTGGCATTCTTAGAGCTCCACTATTGATTAGCTTAGCCTGAGCAAGGATAGCTAGCAGCCAATTACAATAAGCTCTCAACTCAAGCTCAGTGCACCTGGGGATATTCCCCAATTCTTTCACTGTTAATCCCAGTGTAATCATCTTTATAACTTTTGTTATTCACAATATCGTATCTAAAAACCTCCTTTTTATTATTACTATCCACCCGTACATTACTTATTCATATTTAATCACATTGTCTTTGTCTTCTTTATTTCCAGCCGTTGTGTCTTGTTTCTTCATTTTCTTGTCTGCTTGCGTACACTTCATTTCAGCTTCAATGTCCTCAAATTTTATCCTCCATGTATCATTTTAGTTCACCTGATTCTAATTTTAAGTATTTGAGATAGTGATGAACATAGGAAGGTACTTATGTTTTCCACATGCAAAATCTGCATTGAGGTTTACTTAAAATTACACAATGAACTAGAAAAAGCAAATGTGCATGATATTTTTTTATATCTATCAGTACTGTTGTATGTTGAAATAGGTTAATAAAATAAAAAAAATCAATGGTGTGTACTTTTCTCATGACTGTGCCTAAACTTTCTAACTGGCAAGTAAAACTATGCTAATAATAAAATAATCTACTATTGCTTATTCCAGTGTTTTTCAGCTTGATATGGAATGCGCAGCTGGAGAAGTAGTGGAACGGAATGCTGGCAATAGCACCATGGCTTCCCAGGGAAGAGGCACAACATTCCACAGAGGACCCCAAAACAAAAGACTTCAAAGTCCTGAACTAGATGGGGAAGGGAAGGGAGGAAAAGGTTCAGGGTAGCCACACAATACAATCTCTCAGAATACATCTACTAAATTGGGAGATTATAGCTTTAGTCTGGCAAGATTCAGTCTATTAGGTGTAAGGAAATAAACAACTGGATTTTATCAGATCTCACTGCTTCGTCTTTGGACTTGGGCCTGACACTAAGCAATTTTTAGATGGACTTCAATTTCCAGAATTTTTCAGCCAGCTTAAATAATAGTCTTTCCTGTTGGTTTATGCATGCTTACATGAGTGAAATGTTATATCTAAAAAAGCCTTGACATATGTGGCTGTATATCAGAGGGTAATAAAGCTGATTTTTATGATATAATGCAATCTATTATGAATGGATCATGAAGATGTCCAAAATTCTTACTAAAATGTAAACTTTAACATGTCAAAATGAGATCAAGAAATATTAAATAACTTAATAGAAATGAAATCAATCAAAATTAGTTTTTGTCATTAGACCAAGACCAAACTACAAATCCTGACATGTCACTCCAAAATCATGACTTTCATTCCAGAAATTAAACCTTAATACAAACAAACCATGCTAGGACTTTGCCCAGAACAATTTGAAGAAAATTTTATCAATATGAAAAATGCTGTACATTAGAAGGTATGCTCACAGTACAAGTCCAAATTTCTACTGGAGATATGTTTAATTAAACATATCTTAATTAAGAGAGAAGGAGCAACTCCCTGAATCTTATAGACTAGTTTTCTGATAAATTATTTTTCAGGAGATTCTGATTTGCTGACCTTATGTCATATTATGGCCTGTTCCACTGGATGGGGCTTTATGGGTATTATCAATTAATATGCATTAGTATTCAATTATCAATTAGTATACATATAGATCAGTGGGTCTCAACCTTCCTAATGCCGCAACCCTTTAATACAGTTCCTCATGTGGTGACCCCAAACCATAAAATTATTCCTAAAACCACTGAAAATATGTGTTTTCTGATGGTCTTAGGTGACCCCTGTGAAAGGGTCGTTCGACCACAAAGGGGTCCCAACCCACAGGTTGAGAACCACTGAGAGATGATAGTTAATACCTTGTTACTGAAATTACAATAAAAGTCCATTTGTATTGCCTTTTGCTTGATTAGTTTACTTATATGACATTCTTTTTTGTTACATCGTACATTATTTTTCCAGGAATAATAAATCAAACTTTTCAATTACGTACATCAGGATGCCCAGCCACTTCAATTAATCGACTGACTGCATTGGTAACAGACTCTGGATCTTTCACATCACACTGAATTGCATGAACCTGCATAATTACAGTAAAATAATTACATAACCACCAGCAAAAAAAATGTTTAAAGAAATTAAACATTAAAGAAATATAGCTTTGCATACTAGATTCAGATGATGTGCAAGATACTAATAACAATTTTAAATACCTTATTTCCAGTTTTGGAAGATATTTCTTCTGCTGTTTGATTCAATACATCAAGTTTCCTGCAAATAGTTATAAATGTGAGTTCTTATTGTTTACATAACAATAAGTATTCCATATTTATGACACTATAATCCTTTAATTTGGGATAGAGTTGGAGTTACTGGATGGAGCTGAGAGTTTACTGGCTGGATGTCCTATCTGACACCATACACAGTGTTATAGTGTATATAGTGTTATATAGTTTAGAAAATGCAGTTACAGATTCTTCATATTGTTCCTTATATAACTGTTATTCTGTGCTAATTCATACCAGATTCATGCACCAAAGAAATTCAGAGTCTTAGGGTCTATGGGAGACTACCTTAGGCTCTCTGAGAATTTATGAATTTCCTCAGAAAACAAAGAGGCAAACATGCTCTTAGGAATTTCTCTGCCCTTGTAGTAAAAGTCTAACACTGTTGTGCCTCATCCAGTACATAACACTAAACAAACAGGAGTTTATCCAGCAAGGAACAATTTATCACTCAACTAGGATGAATGGGAAGTAAAAGAGAACATGGAGATGTAATAAGTTTTGTTTTTACCGGCTTGCTATAACACATTCTGCTCCCAGATTAGAGAATGCATTTGTTATCCCTTTTCCAATGCCCGTACCACCACCTGTAATAAAGGCCACTTTCCCATGAAAAGCATCTGGTGGCAGCATCACTTTCTGAAGCGGTGTAAAGAAGGAGCCTTGACCACTCTTCGTTTGATATAGTACGTTTGTTCCATGGGTGAAATGCTGGGGGGGAAAAAAGGATAATTTTAACTAGAGGTATTTTTCAACTGTAGACATCGCACCAAGGCAACTGCTACTGTCAATAATAAGTGATAATGTATATAAATTTTTTCAAGCATTCTGCTTTACATGTCTTGATATAGCCATGATCCTTACAAAAACATTTTATGTAAAGTCTGTGACTAAGTTCACTCATTACTTTAAGGTATGATTTGCTTAACTTAGTAAATAAATCAGTATTGGTTTACGAAAGAGTATAGTGCTTTATTAAATAAAGCTATTCACACTAAGCAAACATTGCTCGGCAAAGTAAAATTTCAGCTCATAATTGATCCAATGCTCCTGAAATCAATAACATGTACCAAAACAATCTCGTTTCATTGTTTTCTGTTTAGATGATATTACTCTGACAATGTGAACTGCCCTGAAATATTATGCTACAGAAGAAGTGGTCTGCAGAGGGACAGGGATACTCTCCAGAAGATTCCATTCCTAAATTGGTGACTCTTAATCTGAATGTTTATTTACATACACCACATATTTCTGGAAGATGCTCTGTACCACTACCATTATAACAAAACCACAATGTTGGCTCTCATTTTAAGACCCTGTTCCTATTTTAATGAGATATTGCTTCTAAGCGTCAGTATATTGCCGTCAACAATCTGGGTCCTCATTTTACCCACCTCAGAAGGATGGAAGGCTGAGTCAATCCTGAGCCTGGTGAGATTCGAACTGCCAAATTGCAGGCAGCCCGCAGTCAGGAAAAGTACAATACCCTGCAGTACTGCATTTTGACCATTGAGCCACCAAGGCTCATATGCTTCAGAACTTCAAGGTTGGCATCCAAGTAAGAATTATATATAATGGGGATAAAATGAAGAAAGGTATTTGTCCTGCCCTGAAATTTTTGGAGGAAGCGAAAAATAGCTCTTTGACCGGAACTAGTTTTTTCTTCATTTTCTTCAGTACATATAAATATATCATTAATACAGTTAATAATCACTATTTCTACCAAATAAGAAATGCTGGCCTTCAATCTTCAAATCATTTATTTTTCCCCTCAATTTTGAAATAAATATTAAATCATTTTTTCATTCTCTTAGTTCCAGCTTTAGTCACACCTAAAATTGGTCATTACCAGTTCAAGTCCAATTAATTTCAATGGCTCTGCTATGTTTCATTGTATCAAATAGTTGCTATTAAAATGGTTAAAGGCCAAATTATATTTAATACATGCATACACTTCCAAATCTAGTTCTTAAGAGGTTTTAAAGATCTTTAAACAATATTATGAATCTAGATATTCATGCAAGACAGCTATTTAGTTCTGAAGTGGAAAAGATGCTAATTCTTTAAAGAAGCCATGACTTTTTTTTTGAGCTCACACAGTCGCTTTGCAGTTCGGGTTCCTTTGTGAGGAGAAAATGGCAGGATCTTCAAACAGTGAGAGCAGTTTCCTATGTCTAAAGAAGCCTCTTGAAATCTCTGTCTTTATAATGTAGAAGAACAAGAGCATGGGACACTAAAATTTACTAGGTACAAAATTTACTAGATAGGGAAGGGATATACAGTCATTTGTACCTTCTGTTCAAAGGTATCAACAAAGATGTCAGCATGAATAAGGCTAAAATAATGGTACAGATTTCTAGAACATTAATGATTATTAGTTGCTGGTTAGCACCATTATCTGCAGAATCAGATAATTTAGTCAAGTTACACCTATGTTTGCCAAAAGTCCATGAAACAGATTTAATCATGTGCCAAAATTTGCATGGCCTATATGCTAAATGAACAGAATTAAAAGAATTACATCCTTTTATTTTGTTGAAAGAGTAAACCAAGATTATTGGACAAAGTGCAAAGTGCTGGAGAGGCCAGCACTCAAGTTGTACTGTGATGCCTCACTTAACAATTCTGTTTTATACATCCACGCATGAACTCATATTCTTCTGCAGCTGTTAAATGGACTTTCGGGTCCCCAATACACAACATAATCATTATCAGAGATATAAATGCTTACACAGTATGGACATCAGCTTCAGGTTATATTGCTCCACCATCGGAACTAAACACTATCCTTAATTTTGACTGAGAATGGATGGGGAAGATACAACTCAAAAACATTTTACTGACTGTTAAAGAATAGTCCCTATTAAAGAAGTAGCCTGTGATATATAAACCTACTACAATGAATTTTATTCCTTATAGTTCAAATTGCACAATGATGATCTACCTTGATCATCAGCAAACAATAAAAATGGTAGTAATTGGAGGTTTATATACAAAACTATCTTATTGATTTTCTTCTTACAATTGGCAGAGATATATTACAAACCTAAAGTTTTGTTTACTAGGTACTTTTTATCAGTCTCTTGAATATGAGTTGCTTGCAAACATATCATGTCTTGATTTAATTTTTTCAGATAGTGAAATAGCTTTTTTCTTTTTTGTGGGGAAAATTTGTCTCATTAACATTCCATGTTAAAATCTTACAATCCATGCATTATGAAGAAGTTTCAGGAACTCCAGCTATAGCTCCCATCTCCACAGCATGACCTTGGTCAGCATCACACTTATCTTTTTCTTTAAGACCCAATTCTTATGATAATAGATCTTTATCTTTTGAGAAATTGTGCAGTTCTGATCTGTAGCTTTCTGAAAAATCCTATACCTTGGGTACTGAATTTAGTCTACATTAATTCTTAGAGGTAAAGAGGGTGAAAATCTGGGTGTGTCTTATAGTCCAAATGTAGCCCCGCCCAGCCTCTGAAACATAGGTTTCAGAGGCTGAAAAAAAAGCAAGGGGCAGAGCTCACAACCAACGAATCTGTTGCTAAAGTTCACCTCTGAGAAAGAGCTAATTGGGGGTATTCCGGGAGGCCAATCCATCCCAATCAGTTTTTTTCTTATTTTTCTCCTCAAAAACTAAGGTGCATCTTATACTCCGGTGCGTCTTATAGTCCAAAAAATACGGTAATTCTTCTGACTCCCATCTTTCTTATAACTTTTCAGTATTGAAAAGTACTTTGGGATTAGAATGGGGTAATAATCCCACAGTTGGACAGATCCACTGAAAAGAATTAAAGAAACACAAGGGAAATTGCCCCAAACTTATTTTGATCTCATTGATATTTTAGGTTTGTTTGATTGATGTATGGAGATATAAAATAGACTGGTGTAAGATTACACTTTCTTTTCAGAGAGACATAAAACTTTTTCTAGAATTGACATGATATGGATTACAAAAAAATTGCTCTACAAAACAACTATAGTTAATATTCTTTCAAAATCTTTTTCTGATCATAACTCACCTTAAATTTGGGCCTCAGTCTTTTAAATGGAGATTAAATGAGTCTAGTTTTGCAGACAGCACAGTTTGTTGAAGATTATAAACCAGTATTCCAAGATTATTTTAATAATAATCTGGGCAAGGGAATTAACTTGACAACAGTTTAGGATGATTGTAAACCGTGATACGAGGCTATTTCATACAATATAATACATTAAGAAGAAAATGGATGGAACAATCCAAAAAGTGTTAGATAAATTAAAACTGAAGAAAGAAAACTTCAAAAATCACCAGAAGATCTTAACATTCTTAACCAATTAAAACTATAGCACAAAAATTTTCTTTGTTGACTGCTTCAGATATTGAAATATACAATACCACCACTTATTTGCAAATAAACCAGGGGGGTGGCTGGTACAGAAATTAAGAAACCATACAGGAAAGGAGATGATAATTAAGCTTCAGGAAGGAAATAAAGCTTACATGGATAACAAAAATATTCAAAGACTCTTTCAGAACTATTATACTAATTTATATAAGAAACATGAAGTTTCATTAAAACATATTGATGTTTATATTTTGACTCAAAATCTTCCTAAACTTTGGAAAATTACAAGTAAAATTTGAACAGTCCAGTCCAGTAACAACCTCTGAAATAACAGAAGCAATTAGAGCCTGAGTGGCGCAGCAGACTAATGCTAAATGTTAAAGGTAGTATTTAGCTTCCAGCTGCCTGCAATTACTGCGAGTTCAATTCTCACCAGGCTCAAGGTTGACTCAGCCTTCCATCCTTTCTAAGGTAGGTAAAATGAGGACCAGGTTTGTGGGGGCAATAAGCTGACTTTGTATAAAAATATACAAAAGTATGAAGGCTATTGCTTAACGCCTTGTAAGCCGCCCTGAGTCTCCGGAGAAGGGCGGCATATAAATCAAAAATTAAAAAAAAAATTCTAACAAAGCTAACTTAGGTAAAGCGCTGAGATTGGATGGTTTATCAAGTGGATTCTATAACTTTTAAAGACCAATTACTTATTCCAATGAAAGATTTAATGAACTCTACTCTACAAGGAAATTCTATGTCTGATTCATGAAAAAATGCCTACATTTCTTTGATACCTAAGTATAGACTTCTGTGAAAAAGTACAGACCAATTTCTCTTCTTAACTATGACTATAAACTGTTTACATCCATTTTAACTGAAAGATTTCAAAAAGTTTTTTGAGATTTCATACATGAAGACCAAGTGTAGTTTTCTATCCAGAAGCCAATTAAAAGACAATGTGAGAGTAATCTTCCTTTAAATGAACATTTACAACATCATAGTGACTAACAGGTTGCCTGTTTTAATCTTCTAATCTAATTTTCTTAGATGCAGAAAAAGCTTTTGATAATTTCAATTGGAACTTTATGTTTAAAGTAGTCAAAAAATGGATTTTGGATTGGGGTTTTTACAGGGATTGAAGTCCATTTATAAACTCCAATAAGCATGGATTATGATGAATGGAGATTTGACAAAACCATGTGAAATCCAGAAAGAACAAGACAGGGGTGTCTTTTATCCCCTTTATTATTTATCCTGGTACTGGAACTGCTAAATAGGGACATTAGATAAGATGACAGAGTAAAAGGATTACAAAGTAAAGCACATCAGTATAAACTTCGTGCTTTTGCTGATGACTTGGTTTTGATTTTGCAAGACCTGTTGAAGAACATTGAATATGTTATAAGGAAGATTAAAATATTTGGAGAAATGGCAGGTTTAAAAATAAATAAATTAAAGACAACAATATTGACTATGAATATGAATGTGGAAGAGCAGAGGAAATGGAATTTAAAATTGGATTAAATTATGAAACAGGTAAAGTATTTGGGGGTGACTCTCATTAATGCAAATTCTAATTCAAATGGCCTATCTAGATCTACTGATATTTGTAGAAGATAAAAACAAGATAAGATAAAAAGAGAACAATTACGAAGTGAAGGATTTATTGTTGATTGGTTTAATTATAATATAAACTTTCAAAGATTAAACTAGATAAAAACTTGTATTTGCAGGAATTAAATCTGAACTGAATAGGCTTTTATGTTTTGGAGATAACTACGTAATTGCTAACATGTATAAAATGTTATTTAAGATGAATCTGGAAGATGAATTTGTTAAAGATTGTATAGTAAAATGGGCGAAAAACTTTGGCTACAATATAATTGTAGAACGATGGGAGAATATATAAACTAATGGTTTAAAATTTACTTTGAATTACAGTTTAATTTTTTTTTATAAGATGATATTGGTATTGAGATAGACTGTGCTCAAATATAGAGAGAGATTTCCAACAAGTTTTGGAAATGCAACCAAAATCCAGATACATTCTATTATATGTGGTGGTCCTGCAAGTATGCTAAATCATATTGGATAAACACAATATTGATAATGCAGAAAATATTTAGAATACAAATATTATTGAAACCTGAAGCTTTTCTTCAGGTATTATGAATAAGCCAATTGAAAAACCGTTTGGAATGTTATTTCTTTTCAGGGGGACATCGACAGTTGAAGAGTGGGATTGACTGAATAAGCAGAGATGGGAAAATTAACTGTTCTGATTAGAGACAACAGATTAGACAAATTTATAAGAGACTAGAAGCCATTTGTGGATTTTCTACAGGTTAAATACAATGACAGATGGTTAACAGAAGGATTTGAAGATTAGGGGTAACCTGTTGACTATTGATGTTGGGTCAATTTGATTATTAGATACATAGATTTTCATGGGATATTTGTTTATGTAATATAGTATTTTTTGTTAAATACAATGGAAAAGTTTATAACTATTTGTAGACCTGTTGTATAAGGGGAAGAGAGTATATTAGATTTTTTTGTATCTTTCAGCATTCAGCTGGGGTGGATTTTTTCTTATGTTTAATGTATATGAATTTGATATGTGGCCTATTTTTCTTTTTTTGCACACAAGTTTCCCCCCCCCTTTTTGCTGCTAGTACCGGATGTTTGTTAGTTTGTTTCTTTTTTTCCTTTCCTTTTCTTTGTATTTTATATTTGGTGATAAAAGTATAACTTTTTTTTAAAAAAAAGAAGTAGCCTCTGATTAAAAATAAGCATTGTAGCAAATTTAATTCTGCTTAAGTGTTAATTCAGAAGTAAATAAGGAAAAAAATTCAAAAATTCTCAGTATTAAAAAAAAGGCTGGTATAAGTGTCACATGTACAAGAAATTGAATAGTTTCAGCAAACTGCAATTTGAAGGCATGAGCATTGTACATGTTGGCCCAACTGTGCTGCTCTTCCTGAAATCATTAAATTGAGAAAAATGGGTAAAGGTAGGTTAAAACTATCATTGATGTTAAGAGAGGATTATGGTGGGTGAATTAGAATATCCTTACACATAAATTATAGTTCATCTAAAAATTAGGCAAATCATCCACATGTTAAATAACCACACTATACACAGGAGCTTCAAGTTATTAGCAAGCTGCTTCTTTTGGTTGGGAAATAGCATTACTCATAATTTGAGCTGCATTTAGGACAAAGTTCACATTAAAACATCTTCACAGAATATTTTTCCCTTTTCCTATTAAGTGATTCATTAACATAACACATGTGTTGCTATTTATTAGAACCCCTGTAATCAAAAGGCATTTGATAGTCATACCATATCTGTATTTATTGATTACTATACAACTTAAGTGCAACATAAGCATGAATAGCAGAATGACAAAACAGATCATAAAGTTGCAAATAAAAAACAAACAAACCTGTATGAGAAATGGAGTCAATTGTGGGGGAAAAAGATTCTAGGCTGCTAAGGAGATAACAAGATCACTTTACTCTCTAGGTTAAAGGTTATCAGCAAGTTAAAGAAATGGTAAAAGTTACAAAAGTTTTACCTGTGGTAGAGAAGCGGGATGAATCCTAGCAGGCATTACCTTGAGCAACAGCAGTTAATAGTTTTCAATTGGTGCCCAGCCAAAGTTCAAACCTTTCAAAAATCCACCAAACGCTAAGAATTTGTTATAGGTGTATTAGTAAGAAACAATTACTAAAATCTTTCATAAAATTTGGTTTTGATAAGCTTAAGCGTTGGCCTTATACCAGAATGAATGAGTCAGTACCTCACTCAAACTTAATTCTGTGCACAACTCAACCACAGCATTTTTAGGCAATCTATAGTAAAGAAAAGTTGGCCAGATCTTCCCTTCCAACAACATGAGGCAGGACTCCTATTTATACTCCATACATATAACATACACACACACAAACACAACATAGGATGTAATATACTAAATTAAGATAAAGCCATAATAAAATCACTATAATACGGAGCCATAGAACTACAATGCAATAGATATTATAATGGGGTGTATATGGACCATATACCCCATATAAAGATGGGATTTGGTGTACAGACTACCTCCTCCACCAGGGTAAAACCTTGGGCAACTTTCTGTCTTAACAGAGCGGCTCACAGTCTATACACAGGGCGACCGAAATGGATATTATACAGAGGCAGCATTTAGACAACAGTTCTTTTAAGAACTGGCTGACCAAAAGGACTATTATATGTATAGAAATTACGTACTGAACGCTTCCTTGAAAGCCAGGAGTGAGTTAGTAGTAATAATTAAACTTTTGGGTTGAACTATTACTACTTAATAGTAATAGTTTCGGGGGTGTTTAACCATTACTAGTGAATAGCTAGTAACAGTTTCGGGGAGGAGAAACCTAACTCCTTTATTATTCCGCATCTGTCCAGAAACGGCTGTATCTTTCGCTACTCTTCTCCGCCCTGCACTTTCCAGGGGTCTCTTTTTTGGGGGGACAAAATGACCGCTCCGGGCGCCGTTTCGGGACTCACTAGAAACGGCAATTGTTAAATTCGCCGCCTCCCTGAAGAGAGAGCTGAAACGGCGCCCGAAGGAGAAGAAGAGGGTTTTGAGCTTCTCACCCGCACAGCCGCCGAATAAAGCCGCGGAGCGAATAAAGTCTGCGAGCCGCACCGAGCGAAAACCCCCATCGCCATCTTCCCCTCTCCGGTGGCGCTTCGGAAACGCCTCCCCTTCTCCGCAGTCTAAGAGACCGCGGGGATGGGGCCGAGGGGGCGGGGCTTGACAGGAAGCCCCTCCCCCTTCCCCGCCCATCTTTTGCGGAGAACAGCAAGCCACGCCCCTCCCCGAAAGGCAAAACTTGCTCCTATAGAAACTTTTAATACTTCGCTTAACTTTTTAGTTTAGTGCAGTTTTATCGCCGCGTTGGGCAAAGTCCCCGCTTATCGTCGAGCGCAATTTTGCAAACTTCCCGTGCAGATGCGCCTTCTCAGCACTGAGATAAAGGCCGGTTTACAATTGTTAAAATATTTTAAAAAAAACAAAAACACACCCCAGAATAAACTAACCCCCAAAAAAAATAAATACCAAAATAATAAAATAATAAACACAAAATAATAGTAAGCTAATCTAAAAATAATAAACTTCCTTGAGTCTACTTTTAGTTAAAAAAAGTCTACAGTTTACTTTTTTCATTGATTTGCCTTTCTTCCCGGGAAATACCTTTTTTTTAACCAATGACGAGTCACGTTTCTGGCACGGTAAGGAACCTTTTCCTCTCTCTGCCCGTAGATGGCGCTGATCTTTCCGGGTTTTTCCAACCGAGAGATAAGCTGCGCGCAGGCGCACTCTTCTTTTTTGCTTCCTGGGCAAAGGACGTGGGGACCCTTTTCTTGACTCGGGAAAGCGGCACCCTCGATTCTTCTCTAGGGTTAGGATGTGGAAACTGTGCCCGGCCGATGAGACCGGAGGAGGTAAGCAAGAACACTGAAGCGGGTGGGGGGGAAGGGAACGGTAAAGCGAATAAATCTAGACTGCAACACTCCGGATTATCCTTACGTGGCAGGACAAGAGAAAGTGTGCTGAGTGCTTTGGGTACCATTTAATGGTCAGCCAGACTTTTGCGGGTCAGATGATCGTATGGGTTGAGTTTTCATATGTGGAGTGGGTGGACTTCCCCCGGCTTGGCGCCTGTTTGCTGCTTTCTCTGTTGTCAAATTATTCTCCAAAGCACCAGAGGACTGGACAAGAAACAATGGTTGGAAACTAATCAAAGAGAGAAGCAACCTGGAATTAAGGAGAAATTTCCTAATAGTGAGGGCAATTAACAGTGGAACAGCTTGCTTCCAGAAATCGTGGGCGCTCCATCACTGGATATTTGTAAGAAGAGTCTAGACTCTTATCTAGTCTAGATAGGTAAGAGTCTCACCTATCTGAAATGGTATAGGTTCTCCTGCTTGAGCAGGGGGCTAGACTAGAAGACCTCCAAGGTCCTTTCCAGCTCATTCATTCATTCATACATACATACATACATACATACATAGTTGAATGCCTGAATAGGGTTTACTTTAGCATAGTTCATCCTACCAGATATCTCAGCCTTATCAACTTTATGCTGTAGCAGTGTTTCTCAACCTTGACAACTTTAAGATGGATGGACTTCAACTCCAAGAATTCTCCTGCCAGCTTTGCTTTGCTTTGCCTTGCTGGCTGGGGAATTCTGGGAGTTGAAGTCCATCCCCCTTAAAATTGTCGTGGTCGAGAAACACTGCTATGGACATCAACTCCTAGAATTCCCTAACCAAGATGCAACATGCATGAAACATTCTGCTTAGATGAATTTAGCAAGTTGGGTGGATGAAGAAACTGAAGTAGCGAGTTGAAGTTCAGACTTGTGCACCTAAAGTCAGCAAATCAAATTTATTTTGAAATACACTTTAATACTCCTTAATCTTGGGCTTGGAGTATATGAGAAAGGATGTGTGGATGTGCTCCAATGTCTACTTTTGGGAAATAATGCAAGAACTTTAAAAATGATCTAGATCTAATGGTCACTCAGAAGTGGAGATTATGATATAGAGATAGAGGGCTTTACATTGTTGGAGTAGTTAGCCATGAAAGAAATTTCAGTTTAAGTTGTGACCTAATGCAGGGGTGGGCAACTGTGGCCCTTTTACAACCTTTTATTCAGGAATTCTAGGAGTTGAAGTCCACAGGTTGTAAAAGGGCCACAGTTGCCGACTCCTGATCTATTGGATTTTGATCCCCCAGTGAAATAACTAAGTATTTATATGGCAGTGCAAAGTAAACTATCAGTGATTGCCACTTTGAAGATAGGAACAGAGAATTTGGAGCACATGAAATGTGTCTCCACTGATACTACTATTACTAGATTTGTCTTTTATGCGTTGTTTAACATAGAATATAACCATTTCCTAAAATCTGTCCAGTAATCCATCCATTAGTTTTAAGAGAAATAGGCTGAGCTTGCAAATGGTTACTAATTTCTGGCTCACCCAGCTAGGCAACAGCACCTAAATCAGGAGTGTCAAACTCGTGCATCACATGCTGGCCATGTTCATCTCCCCGGTTTAGCAAAGGGGAAAAAAGTCACAATACATCAAGTGACAACAATGTGACACCGCGAGTTTGACACCCCTGACCTAAATGCTTGGCCAGGAGGCTGCAGCTGTCAATGGGGACTTTAGTTTTGGCAACTGTATAGGTCTTCAGTGACAATGATGATTTTAGGAGACTGCCCAAACAACAGCTCTCTTTTTTCTGAAAAAATACAGCCCTATTTTCAAAATCATAAATAAAATTTATCCTGACAATTATTTTCAATATTTTTTCCTCTACCATCTTTGAAAGAACAAATACCCACCAGCGGCATCATTCTAGTTTAATAAGCATATAGGTCAGGGGTGAAATGCTCATGAATCGGACCGGATCGCCTGATCCGGTAGCGATCGCCGCCCGTGTGTCATTACTTCCTGGTTTTAACCATGAAGTAATGTTTTGTTACCTTCTGCCATGTACAGAAGGTTTTGTGCAGGCGCTGGTGTGCGAACGCATGTGATGCGTGAGCACGCAAGTGAAGCAAGCAGGCGTGCATGGCACATGTGCTTCTGAACGGTAAGGAAGGTAAGTAGATTTCACCTCTGATATAGGTGAATTAGTCTTTTGTATATGGAACCATTTTGTTTTCTTTTTGTATAAGTGGGGAAAGAAAGTAGGAAACTACAGTTAGCTCTGTACAGTAAGTAAAGCCAAGCTTGACTCATGGTAACTTTATGGACAAATCTTACTGAGAAATAATATGGAAGTGATTTTACACTTATGTCTGGGATTGGTGGGGGGATTTTCCACTTTCCACTTTTCACTTTCAACCCAGGGATCACCTACTGGTCTTCCATCCAAGTACCAGTTAAATACTTATCTTTTTGAGATCAGTCAAGTTCATTTAGGTGCTGCTACCTAGCTGGACGATCCAGTGAAGGCTACCTGGCAACTGCTTGCAGGGATATCTTCTATATTTACACCTGTGTTCTGGAGTGTTCTCCCCTCTGAGATGCTTCCTATACCATATTTAGCTCCATCATTTTTAAAATGAATACGTTAAATTTGTTCTTATGTGTTAAGACATATTTAATTAGGTGCAGTTTATTATTGTATGCTCCAAAATGGCTTGGCATAGTACAAAATAAGAAACAATTAGATACAGCAATTTCAAAACTGAACCTTTCATTACAATCTTGTTCCATGAGATATCAAACTATAGTTGATAAATAGATGCACATCCAGTGATACACTAAATTTTGCCTTTATTTATTTAGTTTCAGTCTTTTAATAATTTTACACTGTACATTCTTACAATGAATGTTTTTGTTGCTTATGACCATTCTTAAAACTAACATTTTTCTTTAATTTCAGGACCGTTGTATCGGCTTCTAGTTGGTGTTGAGTATGTTGTTGGACGAAAGAATTGTGGAATTTTAATTCAAAATGATCAGTCAATCAGCCGAAGTCATGCAGTTCTTTCAGTTAATCATCCCCAAGTGAATCTTGTAAGTATCATATTCCTAAATTTTCTGCCAACTGTCTCCTGGGCAGTTATCCACTATATAAAAGCATGTTTTTTAAATTGAACTTTTTTTGACTTGGAACAAATAGAATCAAATGCATCCTGATGGCATTATAGAAAATATAGAAATCATGAAATTTGGATCTGAAACCACTGACAGAAATTATGTAATTTGTGTCATTTAGGCAACAATATTCTGATAGCTTGTTGCAGATGAATATGATTAATTACACCTCTTCAGTCAAGCTCCATTGCTTAGAAAAGTTTTTTACTGCAACATCTTCATATAAAACACTAACTGGACATAAAATATAAGCTTTCACTTTGGCTTTATGATTAGAAGCATTTTATTTTTCAATCAATTATAGTCTTTGATTACCTCTGATTACTAAGATCATGGCATTTTGCCCTCTCAATTCATGGCATATAGATGGGGAAGAAATGGAGGTAGTGACAGATTTTATTTTCCTGGGCTCCAAAATCACCGCAGATGTGGACTGCAGCCAAGAAATTAAAAGACGCTTGCTCCTGGGGAGGAAAGCTATGGCAAATCTAGATAGCTTACTAAAAAGCCGAGACATCACCCTGCCAACAAAAGTGCATATAGTCAAGGCTATGGTTTCCCAGTTGCAAAGTATGGCTGTGAAAGTTGGAGCATAAGAAAGCTGAGCGCCAAAAAACAAACTATCTTTCTAGTTGATTATGCTTAAATTTCAAATACATTCCTTAATT
This sequence comes from Pantherophis guttatus, assembly GCF_059756535.1. NCBI lineage: Eukaryota > Metazoa > Chordata > Lepidosauria > Squamata > Colubridae > Pantherophis > Pantherophis guttatus. Next base: position 186,104,618 of record NC_142065.1, on the reverse strand, counting down.
TTTTATATATTAGAGATTAACATGGCTGCCAAGATAAGACTGTTAATACTAGAAGCAGATAAGATTAATATCTGCCTTACTTCTGATGTAAAGTATTGTATTGATTAATTGTTAAAGGGCAAAAAATGTTCCTATTTATCATCTACATATTTTCAAGGAAAAAATGTCCACTATAGCTGAAGTAAAGCTAAAGTGTGATTAACTTGGTTGATTTGCTGGTTTATCGTTTAACCAGAGGTGTCAAACTCACGGCCCGTAGGTCACGTGAAGGTCAGGTGCATCATGTGCTGGCCTGGCTCCCACCCAGTTTAGCGAAGGGGGAAAAAGTCCAGATACATCACGTGACGCCGTTTGACACCCTGGTGTAAATTGTGTATTGTGTATTGTGTCATTCTGAAGTACTATTAAAGTAATTGAGGTACGTGGGGTCCTTGGTGCTCTTGGAACTTGGTTGTGGGGTGGTTTTTTTTACACTCATAATGTTACATAATTTGGTAATGAAATGTCTACACGAAAACAACCAAGCTCAAAAGTACCAAGGACTCCACAATAAAAATAGTATTTTAATGGCAAAGAAATGGTAATGTATACATATGTAGAACTTTTTTTTTCTTTCATTCAGTTGTGTCCAATTCCTGAAGACTGCCTGGACAAATTCCTGCAGTTTTGTTGGCAAGACTTTTGGAAGTGTTTTGCCAATGCCTTCTTCCTAGGGCTGACAAAAAGTAACTGGCCCAAGGTCACCCAGATGGCAGAACTATAAGTCATTCTTTCAGTTTTTAGCCTAATGTCTTTAACCACTACAAACCACAAACCGGCTCTTGCATGAAAACCAATAAAAACGAACCACATTAATGTGTAGTTTGATCTTTTAATGATGTTATTTTTTTTTAAATAGGAGGGGGTATATCTAGTAAATTGAATAGGCTTGCTATCTTTGAAACCTTAAATGCTATGAGCTTTTTTTGTATTTTCAGAGTCAATCTTCATCATTTCCTGAATTAACTTTAAAAGATACTTCAAAATATGGTACCTTTGTTAATGGAAAAAAGCTACAAAATGGTGATACCGTAACATTAAATACTGGTGACAGAATCACTTTTGGAGTCTATGAAAGCAAGTACAGGTATGATGGATTTGTGCTAATCTTGAAACAATTAAAGGGAAATCCACATGATAGATTATGGTTATGGATGAATTAAATGTATGAAACAAAATGTTCATAATTGTGAAGCTTATAGAGGACTATTTAGCTGATAAAAACAAACGTTCAGTATTCCAATTCTTTTAAATTAAATATAAAATTATAACCCTAAATAGGTTAACTTAGAAGCATATCTACTTCCACAGACATAAAATTTGGGACTCCCTAATACAAACCTGGGCGGGGATTAGGCAGAGATACTATACAAAAGTCCCAAAATGGCTCTCCACGGCAGAGGCATTGATTTACCCCAATAGGTGGGGAATGGAGAAACTGTGCAGATACAAAGACATCGTCGACGGAGGGGGAAACCTTAAATCAAATGATGCCCTGAGAGACCAAGGTATAACCCTAGATTGGTGGACCTATCTGCAAATAAAATCAAGATACCAGAAAGATAAGGATGAATATGGCTTAGAATTAGGATACAACGGATTAGACAAAATTTTGATGGGACCAGGGAAAAAAGCTTTGGCTAAGCTATATAATTACTTATTAGATGAAGACAGGGATGAGGACACAATCAGAAACCAATTGAGAGTATGGGAGAGAAATATTGGGCACAGCTTAAACTTTAACGAATGGGAAGAGGTGTGGAATAAAAACTATAAATTAACTAGAGCAGCCACGTACAAGGAAAACCACTACAAAATGCTCCATAGGTGGCATTTAGCACCTGCGAGATTAGCAAAGATGTTCCCCAATGTGCACCCAAATTGTTGGAAATGTGGCCATGGTCAGGGCACCTTCTTTCATATGTGGTGGACATGCCCCGAAGCAAAAAGATACTGAAGTAAAATTCGGAGATGGTTGAAAGACATAATTAAAGAAGAAATCGATTTGAATCCAGAAATATTTCTCCTGGGAATGGTAAAGAAAGGGTATGGAAAGGAAAAGGTCCACCTCCTAATACACATAACTACAGCTGCCAGACTGGCGTACGCTCAATACTGGAAAAAGAAAGACCCACCACCAGACCTTATAATTAGCAAAATATTAGAGTGTGCAGAGATAAGTAAATTAACGCACGAGATAAATAATGATGAAAATTCAGATTATGATACTGTGTGGGGAAGATGGTACGAATGGATAAATGATAGAATCAAGGAAAGAGTAAAAGGTGTAGAAATTAAATAGAAATGTATAGTATAAATGACACCAGATATTTTTCATATATTTATGTACAAACATTGCGAAACCAATGTCAAACAGAATTGTTATTATATTTTATGTATGTAAAATAAATCAATAAAGTGTAAGAAAAAAAAAAGAAGCATATCTACAGATTCAGCAGATCTTATTGCCAAATAAGTGTTAGAGCTTTACTAAGAAATCATCCATGAATTTGGCTGTTTTGGACAAGTTTACACTTGTCTCTGTTCTTCCTTTTTAAGGAAATGTTATGGAGGAAATGGGGGCTTCCAACTGCAGGTAGCCTTAGGGAAAGTAGATTGTTTGGACCCTTGGTGATCAGGGTTCAAGCTGGGATACACCTCATTATATTGGTCACTGTTGAGGATGACTTATGGAGAAACCAGTATAGGGGGAGTGCAGCCCTGTTGATCTTTCTTGATCTCTCAGCAGATTTCAATACTATTAATTCTAGTAGCCTCCTGGAGTCTACCAGGAGTAGTTGGCACTGTCTAACAGTGGTTCTCCTCCTTTCTGAAGATGTGATTTCAGCTTGTTTGGAGGGAGGAGAAATCTGCCCTGAAGCATCTATCTTGTGAATGCTTCTCTCTTCAATCTACTTCTTTTTAATATTAGGGGAGGTCATTCTCCAGCACAAAGTTAGATTTCAAGCTATACATCTCACCTCAGAGCCCAACAGCTAATGTACTTGAAGTGCTGGACCAGTGCCTAAAGAATGTCGGGATTTGATTGAGGAGGAGCGTATTCCAATTGAATCCTTCAGAGGTAGAGTGACTTGAGGTTTGTGGACTTAACAGTTCCATGTTTGACTCTGAACAGTTTCTATTCCCTTGTTCAGAAATGGTCCACAATTTAGGAGTTCTAGAATCACAGTTCCTGCTTAAAAAAGGTGTGACTAAGACGGTATTTGCAGCTATATATTGCTTGCCAATTGCACCATTCTTGAAATGGGAGACAGTACTTCTCACAGTTGCTTACGCCCTAGTCAGTTCCTGTTTTAATTACTGTGACTTGTACATGTGGCTGCCCTGAAGAGCATTCAGAAACTACAGTTATATAGCATGTATCATCCTAGGCTGTGATGGATGAATCTTGATATTCTTGGATTAATCCCACAGCTTTGGAACCTGCATTGGTTGTCACTTGACTTCAGTGTTCTATTAAAGCTATTGATTGTCACCTTTAAGACCATACCTGACTCTGGATCTGGACTATCTTTTCCTTGTTTCATCTTCTTGTCCAACCACATCAAACAGGGTGAACTCCTTTAGCTGCTATCACTGTTGTGACCTAGGCTTACTGAGTCATTACAAGACACAATTAGTCCCAAACAAACCTATTTTATTGTAACAGCTGAAAATTACATTCATTCCCAGCTAAGTCCCAGTTAGTTGCAAAACAAGTCCTTCAGAAGAAGTCCTTCGGGATAATCACCAACTTTCATTTTCTTGACACCCTGCCAAAGGCCTTACTTGGCAAAGCCCCACGAAGTTCAGAAACAAACAAGAGATGCTGACTGGAAACAGAGTTAGCAGTGTTGCTTTCCTGCAAACGGCCCAAGTGCCTTTGTTTCTCTTTTAAGCCTTATGGGAGGGGCCAATCATCTCCTGGCCTTACTCCCGAGTCGTCCCTTTTGCTTTAGCTACTCTTGCTTTCTGGCAGCTCTGCATATGCATGCACTAGGAACAGGCTTCTCCTGTTCCTCTGATTCTCTGCTGTCCGACTCTGGGGGCTCTGGAGTCCATGCATTACTCCCAGATGACCCTGGCCCATCTCTGCCTCTGACACAGAACCCTCGTCTGGGCCTTCCCCAGACGTCAGGACTGGCCCATGTTCCTCCCCAGCCTCCTCACTGTCCAACTCCGCTGCCAGCTCTGCAGACTGCTGGCAGACCACAACAATCACTACCACTACTGTGCTATGGTGAGCTGCTTGGCATTATTTATAATCAAATTCTGTTTTATTGTATTTTGCAGAGTAAAATATGAACCACTGGTAGTGTGTTCTTCATGCTTAGATGTTTCGCAGAAAAATATTTTAAATAAAAATATTCTTCAGCTGGGTGGCCACGTAGTAAATGAGTGGAATGAAGAATGTACCCATCTTGTTATGGTTCTAGTCAAAGTTACTGTGAAGGTGAGTGATACACAATCAAATGGAGGCATCCCTGAAATGGGCACGGAAAGGTAGATGGGGGAAATGTTTTAATTGCACTCTTACACAAGATTTTTTTGGAAGTAAGTCCCATATGTCGATCTGTGCATAGGAGTGTAGGCTTGGATGCCTAATAATGCATTTATTTGTTTGTTTGTTTATTTATGAAATTTATTTGCCACCCATGTCATACCCAACAACTTTGGGCGGCTATATATATATATTTAGCATATGGCTAGTAATACAGAAAGGAAGAGAAAAGGAATATAATATTTATGGCGTACAGTATACAGCTGTCATTCTTTCTTGTTTAATAAATGATTTCTCTGTGTGAATAATATTAGGATATATTGACATTTCAATGTTAAAAATATAATTAACTTAATATAAACCATTTCAATGAAGAAATCGTAGAGAAGGTTAGATTATATTGGATCACCCAAGAGAAATGCACAGGGTATAAGGAGATGAGTGATTCATATGTATGATGTATGTAGAAGTTGAAGAACTGAATGGGATGAGATAGTTAACAGAGTTGCTGGCACAGAAATCTCTTGTGGGGCGGGGGGGCGGGGTCAGCAGTTTCAACTAATTAATTTAAACTAATATATTTTAATCAACTAGGGACATAGCCCAAGAACTATGTGTATTCTAATTTGAATCATACTTGATTACATAAAAATATTTTCCAGAATTTCTTGAGAAAATTTTCCAATTCAATTTTTTTCAGAAAACCCATATATTTAATAGTGACAACTGAAAATATAGGTGGTCCTTGTTTAAGCAACAGCCTAGTTTAGCAACTGTTCGCAGTTATGACATTGATCCAAAAAGACTAAAGCAAAGGAACTCTGAACTAAGATCTTATGCCCTGTTGCGATTGCACTTAGCAACATTTTGTTTAATGACTGAATTGCCAGTCTCAATTGTAGTTGCTAAACAAAGACTATTTATATTGATGGAAATCTTTTTGTAGCAGAATTTGCTGCTATATATTGTAAAATTAAGATACCGACTGGATGAAATAATAAAACAGTGCAAATTGTTGTAAAGTGATTACAGAATTTTATTATAGGACTTCTATTCCTTTTGTAAGGGAATCTCAGTTTGGAGTATAATTAATGAATAAGTTTAGAAGCAGAATGGTTTGTACTAGGCTGAGGAACCTGAATTAAGATCAGAGAGACTACATGTTTTGTACCACTATGAATTATTATTATAATTTTCCACTTTTGTTGTAGACAATATGTGCACTGATTTGTGGTCGACCAATTATGAAGCCGGAATATTTTGATGAATTTATCAAAGCCATTCAAGCAAAGCAACAGTTACCACTGCCTGAAAGGTAATAAATTCTAAGGTACATCCTCATTTTTAAAAAGGTTTAATGTTTCATCTTATAATAATCTACCAGTTAACATTTGCTGAGATTACATTCACTTTCCAAACTACTGAAGTATGCTTTGATTAAATGTAATTATCCAAGGTACATTAATCATGTGCTATATATTGATAGTACAGTAAAATTTTCTATATCAGGTTATAATACATTTTATCTTTTTTGACTGTGTATGCAGTTTTGCTTAATTGTATTAGATATTCATTTTACGTGAAATAAATTTCTATTATTATTTCATAAGAAAATAAGTTACATTTTCGTATTGATTATTTATGGCCTTGTGCTACTGAATGGCATTCTTTCTGCATTTCAGTATTTATCTAGGCAGGGAACAGTAAAGCATAAAAATATTAATTTAAACAATAGGCGGATCAGTAATGAGATCCATGTGTATCCTAGTATCTTTTAAGAATTAAAAGTCCAAAAAGCCCAGCTTCTTATATCAATGAAGCTCCTGGATTTGATAAACCTCAGATGATGGAAGTTCTACAAATCTAGGGTTAGTGAAAGATATAATCTTGATGGTAATGGAAGATGAAATTATCACAGGTTTTTATTTCTGGGTTTTGCCAAAGCAAAGAAACATTTCGGTCTTGTACACCCAATTTTAGTCTGGATTATCCTAATGAATGGATTAAATTAGAAGACAAGCAAGGAAGACAGCAAGTTCTTACTCGTCTTGATTTTTAAACAAATTTTTAATACCATTGAGAATTATATATTTCTGGACTGTCCTTAAATTTGAGGGAGAGAACACAAGGATAAAGTGATTTTACTCCTATATTTCATTTTCATTCCAGAAAATACTTTTGTAAATTGAGGATTGGCAGATATATATGTCCTGCAGTGTTTCATCCTGACTTTAAGGAAACAGATTTTTTTTTTAAAGTGTCTCCAAAGCAGACCACATCAATTAAAAAAGATGTATTCTGCTCTCAATTTAGAAGCTAGGTACTGTATATCCCTTGATGAACGTCCCCTCTTAATTGAAAGTGTGACATTATTGAAAGCAATATCCAGAGCTATGGACACGTAACTTTAATTTATTATTGTCTGTAAGCATCATAAAATTCTTAGCATGTAAAGTGTAAACATTTCTCCAGGGGGCACAATAAAAATAGTTCTGAGTTGCCTGGATTGTATTTCATTGTATTCCATGCTTACCTGCCCTATTATAGATTTCAGGATTTTACTCAGCTATTGTACTCAGTTCCAATAGAAAAAAAACTGGATATCATCTATTTATTAATAACAGTTCTTTCTATAATTCCCAGTCAGTACTTCATGGAAACAGAAAGATTCCTCCTTATATTGTATGCTATAATTGTCCACTGAGAAAGTAACTTGCAAAACAATTTGATTTGTATTCTTGAACGTTGTAAGAAGTCAAAAGACTTAGCTTGTACCACCACTCTCTTTCTGGGTAAAGGTTATTGAACGAAGGGTGCATAATGTTTTGAGGACTAAATATTATGCCTTCCTGCTGTAATCTCTGGAAGGGCTCTGAAAAAGGCTGTTCTAATAGTAATTGAAATGGTCTGATCTGGAAAAGGACTATTACTGTATAAACTACCATTTAACTACCTATGACAATTAAAACTATGTTTCAAAGTTGGGTCAATCAAACAGAATAGTCCATTCGGATGAGAGAATGCTTCCAGTGAAGTTGGAATGGCTGAAGATGGATTCATGGGATTTAAAGGTTACAACATTTGACTTTGCAAACGTCCCCTTATCAGGCAGTCTCAGATGACAGCATCTGGCTGATCTTGTCTGGACTTAAAAGCTAAATAGGATTAACCCTGGTTAGACTGGTATGGAAGATAAGCAGATAATATCAGGCTAGACTGGAAAATTGAAGAATGTCCTGGAAAAATGCAATGGCAAAACATTTTTGCATTGCTGCCAAGTGAACAACATGGTTATATCCATGTAATCATTGGGAGTCTAGATCAACCAGAGACATCTTTTAAGTTTTTCACAGAAAGATGGTCACAGTTGTTTCTGTCTTGAGAATCTTTACAGGACTTCCATTAAAATAGTCATTACCTATACCTATATTCTCCCATTTTTTCTTTATGAGGATTTAATTATTACATAATTAAAACATTTTTCCTGGCCGTTACATAAACCACAGTGGAGACATATATTTTCTTTGTCATTTGCACTTATTTCTTATAACAGGCTGGATACAACTCAGCTTAATATAGATTTCAATTTGCAGTGTGTATATTACATTTATGATACAGGGCTATGTGCATTTTGGGGAGGCAACCAGGTATTTTCAATTATTATAAGAATATCATTGGCTTAATTTCATCAAGTTACTATAGAGATCTCTACAGTAATATCTTCAAGACAGTATAAGTCTTTTTAAAGATAGGTACACTAACAAAGATTTTAAATAATACTTTATAATTTATTTTGTGCAGTAAATAATATTCTCTAAAATATTAATATATATGTATCCAATCAATATTGTATTAATATCTTATCAGCAGAAAAACTATGAATTTAAATGTTACAGATTGGTCAGATTTGATAATTAAAACTGAAGGGTTTATTGATTGATTGATTGATTGATTGATTGGTTCGATTTATATGCCACCCTTCTCCAGAGACTCAGGGCCGCTTACAATGCATTAAGCAATAGCCTTCATACTTTTGTATATACCTGCTTAGTAGGGCTTTCGGCCCTCCCAAGCGGTGTTCTTTTTTATACAAAGTCAGCTTATTGCCCCCACAATCCGGGTCCTCATTTTACCTACCTCGAAAGGATGGAAGGCTGAGTCAACCTTGAGCCTGGTGAGATTTGAACTTGCAGTAATTGCAGGCATCTGGTACTACTTTAACAGCACTTAGTCAGCTGCGCCACCAAGGCTCTTTTAAATATCACTACAGAGGAGCTCATATTTGAACACTTTAATTAAACTTCAACATCACATATCTTTTTTTGATCCACTAACTTTTCCTCTGATAAATGATATAGTGTGGGTACATCATGGAATCCCTACTAATATAATGATGAAGATGTTGACTTCTAGTTCACCATTAGCCACAGAAACACCTTGGATGGTTTTTGAGACAATCACTCTCTCCCAGTCTAACCTATCTCAGAGTGTTTTAACTGTGAAGAAAAATTGACTCCTGAAGAAAAGTGGGATATAAAGTAGTCCTCATGTTATGATTGTAGTTGGGCTCGGAATTACGATCTTGTACCGATGGTTAAATAGGTTACCACATGACTTTATCTGATTTTTACGACCTTTTTAATGACGTAAGTGAATCACCACTTAGCAGCCACCTAGAATCACTCAGTGGTGAGATGGGTGGCATTCAAATTTAATAAATAATAAATAAGCAAATACCATGGTTGTTATGCAAACCCATTGTCTGCAATGGGTAATCTTTGCTGGAAACGAAGTAATCTGAGGATTACGTCAAATCTGGGTCATAAGTAGTCCTGGGAAGATTCATTATAACTTGGAACGGTCGTTAAATAGGTCATAAACCAAGGACTACTGTGAATCTAATAAATACTTTTGGATATACAAATACTTGATGGGGAGTAATAATCTTTGTGTTTATCCTTTGTGTTTATCCTTGGGCATGTTTTAAGAACATGCCCAAGACAAAGGATGGTGCCAAATAGAATCTCAAGAAGAAAATGTGTTCAAGGTTTTTATATTATAACAGTTCTAAATGTTGAGGAAAGTTTGAGGGGAAAACTACTTTGTTTTTAAAGAAAGGCTTTCTTTATAAATAAGTTATGATTTTTTATAACAGTTTCCTCTGTTTTTAGATTTTTTCCACGAGTTGATGAACCAAGTATTGAGAATGAAAATATAGATCTGACCAAGTGTCCTAGAAGAAGAACTATTTTTAGAGGAAAATTTTTTATGTTTCTAACGGCAAAGCAGGTAAATGGCTCACTATTCAAAGCCTTGTCTAGCCCAAGGAGCTAAGTGGAGTTGGAATTGATTCGTATATGGATGAAAGACCACCAAAAATCCAATGATACTGTGATTTTCAGTGAGAGAAAAAAATCATGCCAGAGAAGGTACTTGCAATGTGAAAAATGCCAAGAAAACAAGTTGATGGGTTCTTTAGTTTTATTCAAAGCCTGATAAAGAATTAAGAGTATTCTTACAACAAAAGTTCTGTTTATAGTGTAGATTAGGGGTGTCCAACCATGTAACTTTAAGACATGTGGACTTCAAATCCCAGTTATGCTGGCTGGGGAATTCTGGGATTGAAATACATAGGTCTATAAAGGCGGGGGAGGGCCTTCTCTGTGGCTGCCCCAGCTCTCTGGAACCAGTTATCTCCTGAGGTCCGGACCACCCCCACTCTATTACCCTTCCGAAAAGCGGTGAAGACCTGGCTTTTCCCGCAGGCCTGGGGCCGTTGATCTCGCTGTTGCGATCTTGTGAGATCCGGCCATGAATGGTGTGAATGGCTTTTAATGTTTTAATTTTTAAATGTTTTTATGGTTTTTTTTTTAAATGCATTGTAAGCCGCCCTGAGTCTTCGAAGAAAGGTGGCATATAAATTGAATTAATAATAAATAAAATCTTAAAGTGCCAAAGTTGGACACCCCTGGTATAGATTACTTTTAGATAAGTCCACATGATATATTGAATCTGTTGAATTTTTTATTTGAGAAAATAAAGTAGTGGATTTTCAGCAAGGTTAATGTACTGATTTAATTGAAAACAACATTCCCCCTCCCTAATAGGAGGAGCAAAGAGCAAAGATTTCTGCAGATCTTTAGAGAGTAAGACCTCTAGTTTAAAAAAAAAGGATGTTCCCTTCATGTGAATGATGAGTGGGACTAAATTTTAGTGTAGGTTGAATGATTGTGGTAGAATACATATGTGATTACACCCAAAGACCCTTCATACAGACAATATGTGAGGTGTACACTCATTCATGTAGATTCCCCTCGCTGATGTTTTGTTCGAGTTTTGAAGAGATGGAACCAGTTTCATGTGAATGGACCAGAAATTATTTGAATAGATCTCATGAATATGTTCAAACAATTAAGTTGACCAAAGTTGACCAAAGCATATACTATTAAAATTTGATAGAAATCTAGATTTAGTTTGTGGTCATTAGAAAGGCAGGTAACAAATCCGATTCTGTAATAGATAATTGCACATATATGCTATGTATGATCTAAGACGGGGGTGGGCAACTGTGGTCCTTTTACAACCTGTGGACTTCAACTCCCAGAATTCCTGAGACAGCCAAGCTGAAGTCCACAGGTTGTAAAAGGGGCATAGTTACCCACCCCTGATCTAAGAGGAAAGGTTTTTAATTTCTTAGAATTCTGTCTTTGAGTTTCAGTCAGATATTTGTTTTGGTTTATTTAAAGTTACCTGTTGAGTTTCACTCATTAAATAAAGGCAAACAAACATTCAGTTTTTAAGGGTCCAGTAACAAACTGCCTGAACGAAAACAAAGATTCAGGACTTGTTCTTATGATTATGACTTTGAGAACTTTTATGCTCTGAGCATGTATTTTTTGTTGCCTACTCATATTATTTTATGTACTATATGGCACTCAATTATTAGGGTGTATTAGCTCCCTATTTATTATCTATTTAGGTAGCAATTATAAGAAGGTATCGTTGTAGACAGAACAAAAGAATATATCACAACTGCGCCCAAAATTTATGTTGCTAAACGAGACAGTTGTTAAATGAGATTTGTTCCATTTTACAATCTTTCTTGTCATGCTTGTTAAAAGAATCACGGCTGTTTGTTAAGTTAGTATTAAGTGGTTATTAAGTAAATCTAACTTCTCCATTCACTTTGCTTGTCAGAAGGTTGAAAATGGTGGCCACATGACCCCAGGACACTGCAACTGTCATAAATATGAAATTTCCAAATTTTGATCATGTGGCCATAGGGCTGCTACAATAGTTGTAAGTGTGAAAAACAGTTGCAAATCACTTTTTTCAGTGCTGTTGTAACTTCGATTGTTCACTAGAGGAATGGTCGTAAATCGAGCACTTAACTTAACATTTGTTTATTGCAACTTAGGTCTCTTTTTGTTCTAATGTTTAGTTTTCAAAATGACTAGTATATTTATATATGTTTAAAAATTACACATTAATACCAGCTCAGTTCTTTAAATTTAATTTCATTCCAGCATGCAAAATTGAGTTCAGCGATTAAGCTTGGAGGAGGAGAGGCAAGACTGTTGACTGACGAAACAGAATATGCTGCTGCTTTAATAACATCTAACACTTGTGTCATTGAAGTAGGATCTACAAACTCCCAACCATCAGTTTCTACTTTGGACACAAAATGGATTGATAATATCACAGCTGCTTTACGAAGGTGTGGCTCACTGTTTATAATTCAAACAGAATTGCTGAGTCATCAACATTTTGTGATATGGTGCAAAATTAAAAACAAAGGAAATATCCATCTTACACCATAGTTTATTAACTTGTGCAAGAAAGTACTATTTGAATTTGATTAAGGTTTTTTTCATTTCATTACACAAGTTTCTCCGAAGATTCTAGATTAGCTTTTACTGTATTTAGTAGGAATTCTGAAAGTTTTTGCTATGCAACCCACTATCAGTTGTTCAGAGAAATGTATTTTTACAGAAGAAAATTTTGAAATATTTTAAAATACACTTTCAAGATGAAACATCTGCTTGACATTCTAAGGTTCCATGTAACATAATAAGGTTACTGTAGCCTCCAAAACCTGAAAATATGTATTCGTTTACTATCAAGGCTTTGGATATAATTGTCCAATGTGAAATAGTAAAAAACCCCACAATTGGTTGATTAAAAGAAAGAGCCGTGGTGGTGCAGTGGTTAGAATGCAGTACTGCAGGGCTAACTCATTGGTTATTCCAGGAGTTCAATTCTGAGTGGCTCAAGGTTGACCATCCTTCTGAGGTCAGTAAAATGAGGACCCAAATTGTTGGATGCAATATGCTGATAATGTAAACCACTTAGAGAGGGCTGTAAAGTACTGAGAAGCGGTATATAAGTCTAAGTGTTATTGCTGTTAAGGGGTTGACCAGTTACAGGAAATCCTTTTTCATTTTTTCATGAGAACCCTTATGTTTGAAAAACCGACACAGTTGTGGATTTTAGACTTAAAACTACACATTAAAAAAATGAATTGATTCCCTGTATTTCAAGAAAGCATTTTAAAGAGTAGGGAAAGATCTAGGAGCCTACTTGAATATTTTTATGCTACTCTGAATTCTAGTATGGAAGTCTTTTTTTAAATGTTTTTTTGGATATTTTTAGATGAATGATACTTTTTTTGATAACTCGTTTTATTTCTGTTAGGAAGAACTACAGAACAATCTCAGAGGCAGAAATCGGTTTAGCGGTTATTTTTGCATCTACAGAAAAATACTGTAATCCTCAAATTTCACCCAGTGGAGGTAACAAAAATACTTTTCCCACTTCGTTTTTATCTTTTCTTATTACTCTTTTGTTTAAGAAATTGATATTGAGTCAATAGCACTAGGGTGACTGTTTACCTGTTTTATTAAATTCCAGCTGGGTTTTATTTTTAAATATTGTAGTACATGAAAGTAATTTTCCTCTCCCCCCTCCCCCCACCAAATATTACTGTCTTTCTCTCTTCTAAATTTTTTTCATGAATTTACTCAACAAATTATGCCTAAGCAAATCATGCTTAGCCTAATTTATAAAAACAAAATAAAAGCATTTGCATTTTATTTCTAGAATGTATCCAGATGGTCCTTTTTTCTGTGCTTATGCATTGTGTAACCCCCTCCAAATACTTATGAGAGCAGCACACTGAAATTTACTATATATAGCAAAAAGTGAGTTTTGAATTACCAAAACCCATCAGCATTGACTAATCTCAGAGAGAATTTCTGAAATAATTTCTAATTTCCTTCCACATAGATTTCTTTTTGTTACATCTTTTTGTTAAAATGAAACTCGAACTTTTTTTTAAAGACTCAGGATGCCCAGCAACAGTTATAATCTCATCAATACATTAAAGTCATTTGAACAAAAAATTCATATATAACTTCCTTTTTATACAGTAAAAGTAATTATTTGCTTTTTCTCTCTTTTGATAAAATATTTCAGAAGAGGGAAAATGTTAAAAGTTGATATTAAAAATAATATTTTAATGAATAGTTTCCTAATAAAAGATGTTGATGAATAAAGCCTGTTAGCCCAAGATTTAATTACAGTTCAGATATAGTAGCAGCCACTCCTACTATTCATGTTATCCAGTGGTGGGATTCAAATTTTTTTACTACCGGTTCTGTGGGCGTGGCTAGGTGGGCATGTGGCCAGGTGGGCATGGCCAACTCCACATCACCCATGTTGATGGGCACCTCACCGGCCCCTCCCATCCCAGCCACTCCTTGTCACACCCGGCCTCAACATATCTATAGCTCTGTAAAAATGTTGTTCACCATTTTTTGACTATTATCTGCATCTACATACTATAGATGTACTTTCATGGACCACTGAAAGGAGGAAATGGCTCACATGCTTTGCCCAAGAATGGATAGGCAGGTCACAAAACAGGCTTTTGAGGGGATGCCACAAAGAAAGGGGGGGGGCGCGATATATTTTCCAAAGAAGCAGAAGGCAAAACAAGAAGCAATAGGTGGAAACTGAACAAAGAGAGAAGCAACCTAAAACTAAGGAGAAACTTCCTGACAGTGAGAACAATTAA